>NC_042300.1:11560846-11858346 GCF_901000725.2 Takifugu rubripes | reverse complement strand
ACACCCTAAACAGAAATGAGCCCAATGAGCCTGAGAGTGTTTTTAATGTAGTTTTGCACATCCGGTACGTGCGTTTGTGTGCTTGTGTGAGCCGTACCTGTTAAAGTGGTAGATATCCTGGATGTTGCCGAACAGAGCTTCTTTATCCTCAGAGCTCAAAGCCAGACGGGACTGGTTGGAGATGCTCTCCAGGTAGTCCTGCCGAAAGAGAAGTCAGTTTGTTCACATTAAAGTTATGAAGGAGCCAGAATTTTAGAGCTCAGACGGGGACGCATGCAGACCGCTCTTGACCACAGGACGGCCATTTTGTTTCAAGATCCAAAGCAGAGTCTGTTCCAACCCCACCCACACAGAATGATCAGGTAATCCACTAGTGGCAGTTATTAGAGCTCTGCGTCACAACTGCCCGAGCGTGACATTAGTCAACTTTAAGGTCGTCCCTGTAAGTCCCGAGTGAGGAAAATGCTGGGAGGCAAACAGGCATAAATCTGGAGGATTTCCTTTTCTCGACATTTATCACTCCTTCAGCATTTCACCTGAGGAGATGATAAACGAGTCTGCCAGGAAAAGTAGGAGACGGGAGAGACAGAGCGAGGAACTGTCAGGGCACTGGTCTGCATGGAACCGTCTGGAAGCTTGAATACACTCCACTGACCAGCCTGACTCCCACAGCTACACAGGAATAAGACTCGTTCCAACTCAAACATCAACCCAGTCGTACTCGGGAGCAGGTAGGCAAATGGGTTCAGGGGGCTGGAGGCCTCCTGGTGGCTGGGGTCCAACCGTGATTAGACCTGCAACAGGGCAGGATGGATGTTTCAAGCCCTCTGAAATCACCGGATCACGCTGAACGGGCGCCAACGCCTCAACAAACACGAACTCACGTTTGAGTGTGTAGAAACTACACATGAAATCATATCAGTCCCATCAGTCTGCAGACGGGTTGATTGTTTCCAGGATTAACTGATATTTTGGATCCTTTCAAATTTAAAAGGAGTTTATGTCATCCTGCCGAGCAGTGGTGGAGCAGGTTGGCCCCTGTCCTGAAGTAGCTAAACTGGTTCCTGAAATGTTTTTATGAGTAAAAACCTTCCTAGTTCCTGCATGGCAACCACTCCAAACATACTTTGGGTAAATCATTAGAGAAGCTGTTCCGTGCGTTGATTTAATTTTTGGTTATGTATCTCAGTAGGAACCACTTTCTGCGTAACGCGATGCTGCATTGGCCACGGGGCCGCGGGTCTGAGCCAGCCTGACCCGCTCCGTCATCGCACTAAGCCAAAGCTTGACTAAGCTGGACAATGGGCACACAAAAACACAGCTACACTCCCCGTGAAGCACAAGACGCAACACGAAAACAAACCCGATAGTTTCTGGCGTTAACCATTAACCTCCTCCAGCACGCACGCTCTTCCTGAAGAAAAAAAAAAAGAATCAAACACATCCTTCACTCTGCGGCGCTGTAGGAAGTCCACACAATCCAGACAATGCTGAGTGCAAACACTGAAATCTCATTACTCGGAATGTTTCCACAGGCAGAGCGCTGTTTCCAGGTTAATCCTAGTCTAATGGCCGCCACGATGCCTGTCAGACCTCAAAAACACGAGAATAAAAACAAAGGAAGGCGAGAAAGATGCAGAGGATGGCGAGATGGTCGAGGAAGTGTGTGTGTGTGTGTGTGGGGGGGGGGGTGGTGATCCCACAGAACTAAAAAACATCAGAGGAGATCTTAAACACACCAGGAAAACAACAACACAGCAAGTGGAGACAAATGGGACAAATCTCCAGTCGTATGCTGCGAGTCTAGTTTGAGACGTTTCCAAGGACACTAAATATGGAAGGTGCCTTTCAAAACTTCAGCCCTCCATTGTGGCATCAGATTTAGATTTGTTTACATTCTCCATCCTTGGTTAGATGGCTTCTATAATTGCCAGGTGCCTGTATAGACTGGTGTATATTCCCATTTCTATCAGCTTGAGAGTCCGTCTACGGTTGTTTGTTCCCTTATATACAGTTCAAGTAACCCAGATTCATTGAGCACGTGCACTGAGCGCATCTCTGCTGCTGACAGATGAAACACAGGTGAGCCCAGGGGAGTCTGGCTAAATATTTACTCTGAGGCCATCGCACCCTGCGCCGCTGCAGGAAGCAGTATGGGAAAAGAGATTAGTGAATTAGCGGCTGCAGAACCAGCTGGTAATAGATGCGACGGTGGCGTGCGTAAAGGTAAACCATCCCTTTAAAAGCTCTGCAATGGCAAACACAATCAGGGCTCTGTGTCCACACAGCGCAGCCATGGAGGGGGGCCAGGGAACGCTCGGTACATGCAACTTTTCCCTGATGAATAATTAGCTGTCCTGTCCATGTTAACGTGGCCGTCCAGGGCTGGGTGGTCTGGTGGTCCCACGATGAAAGGTGGTCTGTGGTGTTAATGGAAGCTGGGATTACTGGAACAGCTCCTCAGCTCTGCTCAGTGTTTTTCTAACCCACTTTAGGCATTGTTATCTTCCACCTTTTTTCCTATCTCTCCCCCCCCCCCCCCCACCTCTAAGGAGCTGAGGGGGAGAAAGAGGGGGAACGTTGATTATCGGTGACAGCCCGAACCTACAAATGGGAAAACTCACTGTTGCTTCACTTTGTGTTCGAAATGTGAGTTTCCTGCACTGCTTTGCGATTCTGGAATGAACTTTTTAACCCCAAATATCACAGACACGTATCATGACACTACGGCCAGGAGTGGGGGAGGGAGCTCTGTCAAATCAGGTTCCAGCACATGCAAAATAAAGCATTTCAATATGCAAATTTACCGTAGTTTAGCATCTCGCACACCATATGATGTTTGTTGTCCAAAGGTTTGTTGGTTGGACAAAGAAATAAAGAGGAAGGACCTTTAATGCACCGCTGCTCAGCAGTGCCACTAAAACACCGGCGAGAGGGGGAAGCGTGTTTGTTCCCCAAAGCGAACCACAACAAAAGTCTATTTTTCCATTCGTGTCCTTCGTTACATTGAATTTTCCAAGTCTTTCAGAGGAAATGACAACATCCAGACCGCAACCGCACACGCAGGTGACCTTATTGTATCGGAGGTTTCGAGTGTCACGTGTGGTAGGAGAAGCACAAAGGCCTGGGGGAAGTTTCTTATCTGGTGATTTAAAGCCCAGCGTGTCTCAGGAAAACCAGATCTGGGAGGCGCAGGTTGTGACACATTTCCTGGCAGGAATTTAATCTGTGATTTCACGTAAAAAAGCATTCTTATCTATAACATTAGCTGACAGCAACTGGTAATAAATCAGATTACATTAATATCCTTTCAGAGATGTCTCATCACGGCTGAGTGCTCCGTACCTCGACGATGCTCCTCAGGTCCTGCACGTAGGTTCTCTCTGTGTCCAGGATCTCCTGCACCACCCGGTCAACATAGGTTTTGGGTCCTTGACCCTGTCTCGTCTGGTCTGCATCTGGGCCCACCCCAGGCTCTGAATGTTCTGCCACAGTCTGTTCACTGTCATGCCTCCCCTGTCCCCTCCCTCCATCATTCCCGCCATCTTCATCCTGGCACCCCAGCTGCCGGGCCGGCACCAGCTCCAGCCGGATCGCCCCAGAGTCCTGATCCGGGGTCCCGAGGTTACAGTGCGGGGCGGCAACGAGCGTGGAGCGGCTTCCCAGCGAGCAATGGCTGTCGCGGGAGGAGGCAGAAGAGGAGGTAGAGCTGTAGCTAATCGGCCTGTCGAGGGACGAGTCCATGCTGAGGGCAGAGCGGTAGCGCAAGGAGGCGTGGTGGAAGGACGGGTTGCGGAGCCACCGGGGTGGTATGTCGACGGAGCTCAGGGCTGAGCCAGAGTCCGGAACCTCAGGAAGAGGGGGCAAAACATCGGGCAGGTAGTTGTAATCGTCTAAGGGGAAACAACAAGAAAAAGAAAACACTGTCACACACTTTCACATAACGTGCGATAGGCACCTGGGCGCCACCGAAGCATTGGTTCCACTATGGTTGTTGCAGGACGGCGGTCATCACGGGGGTAATCCCCGACCCCCGTCTAGACAGCTGATCTGAAACGTGTCACCCGTGAATTGCGTTAGTGAGATGAGTTCATCGCCATCACGCATAATGTTTCCCGCCTTTTCGCAATCGCCGTCCCTGCAGCCGCCTGACGGCCGTTGAGGCTGTTGCGCACGTTTGACACGTTTCCCCCCCCCCCTCAAACTAAGCGCGCTGTGTGCGACTTGCGACGCTCTCACAATGCGGCGTTCATTCCAGCCTCACAGTCTCTATCTGTTTCACATCCCAATTCCTGACATTCCTGCTGACCGCAGTCCGGGTGACCACCCGCCAGTCGAGATCACTAACCCTCACAGATCTTCGGTTCCATCCATCCACAGAAGAGCCTGATGGCCACAAAACAGCCGGAGATGAGAGGCTGAGCGTTTTGGGTGTCTGAGCAAGAGCGGAGCAGGGATTTAAGTTTAATGAGCAGATTAATAGAGGAGGAGACGGAGGCGGTGAATGGAGGCCTTATGTTTGTGTGTGCAGCTCCTTGTGTGTTTATTTGGCTCTCAGACGGTGCCAATCTGGCACCCAACCTCATGTCTGTGGACAGAGCCGTTAAGATTCGATTACCATCCCCAAAGCCGCACTCTGGCAAAAAGAAGCTTAAGCACAAGCTCAAACCTTCTCCCCTCAACCTCTTCCAGACTCTCCCAAAGCCCCAAACCAGGAAGTAGATAAACAAGGACAACAGAGCCTCTTGCCAGCTCAGATCAGGTTTGATGCTGATTTTTATCTACAAAGCTGGATTCACCCAGCAGCTCTGGTGCTGTATGGGATGGAGTCTCTCCGTCTCTCTCTTTTCCAGCAGCACCGGTTCAGCCTAAACCGGCCTCACTTCAAAGCATCCCTGATCACAGAGTCGCATTCAGACACATGTAATGTGAAGCGGGGAACAGGCGCAAAGACTCCCGGTACATTCGCTCTCATCTTTCCAACCCTGGAGGTCTGCACACACCTCTTTGGTGAGCAGCAGGCACGCTGGTTAAACTGGACACAGGTCGGATTCTGTCCCTACTGTCCAGGGACCAAGAGTGTATGAGAAGTACAAATTACACTCTATAGATCTGGGTTTAGCTGCATTTTAAGACGGCTGGTCCATGAATCAAAAGGAGAAGAGACAGCACCTTATATGTTCTAAACCACAGTCTTGTTACTACCGTAGATGCGGTAGTTACGATATTATGCAATTTGTCCCTGGAGACTCACCCAGCCTGTTGTTCCTGGGTAGTGCAGATAACACACGTAGATTTGTTTTTTCCATTTTGACATTTGACACATGAGAAACTAGACTGTTTACTGAGGGAGTAAAGGTGTACTAAAACAAGCAAGTAATGAAGAAAATCCAAAAGATTTTGTCTGTACAACTACAGTCATGTATTTTTAATATAGCACAAATATTGAGTCAAGCGTCTTATGCTGATTGTTTCTGCTTCACTGAAGCAGGCTCTTGTGTAGGAGTGTTGAATCACAACCCTTCCACTTTTAATTTGGCTCCACTTTAATGCCAAGAGACACAGGCAGGAATTTCAGCCTGCAAAACTTAAGAGAAACTTATTTTATTCTTATTTGCTAATCTTATTTATTAGCATTCTTAATCTGCCCTCTCAAGCCACGACCCACTTTTTGACGAACAAAGATGAGCGACAAGTGTTAATGGGGAAATAAGATAAAAGAGCAGCGGTTCGCTAACACACACCTTCCAAGGGACCTGGTTTATATTATATTACACATCCTGCCATTAGCAGATAACTGAGCTGAATGACAGACGCATGACATATCTACCTCATTATCATGGTAGGTAAATGTGTGTGTTTAACATATGTGAGTCTTTAATTTATAACACAATCTGATATAGGCACTTAATGATATAGATACCAGCACGCACGCACACACACACACACACACACACACACACACACACACACACACACACGCACACACACACACACACACAGGCAAATACAGAGTACATCTGCAGTGAAACCCAAACATCTTTAGAGAGAGATTGCTCCATCTTGTTTGCCCAGCCCCTCCTTCCCACCTTCTAGCTTCATGTTTGGGGCACACCCTGGCTGTTTCCTGGGTGAACTGGTCTGACTTTTGTACATACATACATACACTCACACACACATACATACACACTCACACACACACACACACACACACACACACACACACACACACACACACACACAGAGTTGCAGCCATATTTAGGGATCATTTACACAGATCCATTTCAGCATAATCTGGATGGGAGGTAACTGAAGCTCGGACATCTTCTGTGTGTGTGTGTGTGTGTGTGCGTGCACGCGCAAGGATTAGGATGGTAAATGAGGGCCGTGTTTCCTGCCAGAGTGAGTGTATGAGAAAGGCCATTACAACCTTTCACTGTCTGCGTTTTCTTCAACACCCTGAGGCAGGATTATTAAGCGTTCAGCCCAGTTTGATATGTTAAAACATCAGACACGTCTGGAAACCAAACAGGCAGGACAATGCCAAAAACACCAACAATACCTTGAGGACTTGTCATCAGAAAAAAGTTTTGTAAGCCGTTTTTGGACTTTTTAAACAAGTGTTGCCTGGATATGACTGGATTATTACTGTTCTAATTTTAACCACTTGTGACCATTTTCCATGTATAAATAACCCAAGAATAGTCAGTTATCCATACACAGGAGTTTGACCTTAAATCCAAACTCCAGATCATTATCTTCACCCTGGTGCTTCTCTACCTGTCCAGCCAAGTTTAATGACTGATGCCGCACTTAACCCGCCCACTTCTCACTTTATGTCCCCCTGAATTGCTCTCGACACCAGAGTGGTCAGCAAACAGCTGTGGGCTCCTTCATCTCTTTACAGGCCCCGATGATCATCACGAGTCTCCCAAACAGCAGAAAGCAGCCTTTAGTAATGAGCAAGTGAACTTCACATGTCTCTGGTCTGGTTGGAGAGCGTGAGTGAATACAGTGACCAACAAAGGGGCAGATATGTTATGGATGAAGGCACATTGTCCACAAAGACTGCAGGCTTTGTGAAGGTGCATTCGGTCTGAGGGGCATATTGGTCTTGACACTGCTGACATCGATGAAATAAAGAGCCAGGAGGTCCAAACTGGAGACATCCATTTGTCTGGTTCTGGAAAGCTGAGTGTGGCTCTTCATGTCTGTGAAGTAAACAACGCGCTCTCGGTGCGGCCGGTGCACAGTCCACAAACACTCATTATGTCGTCAGACATGCAGACCGCTTATTTTCCGAGGATGTGCCAGTGAAATTCTTGTCAACATCATCGGGTGAAACATGACGTCGGCGGACATGAGCCAGCCTCACACATGACCCCATTCCTTCGTCTGTATTTCCCGTCATTTCTAGATCGATGCCACTCTGTCCAATACTTCCTACTTTCGTGTCATTATGGGTTTAAACCCCGTGTTTGTCGGGCCGTAACGCCGGCTCCTGTTCGCTTTGTGAGCTCTGCAGGACATTCCTGCGAGCTCAGACCATCCCTCTACAAGCATACTTAACCATGTAAAAATACACATTGAGGGACCCGTGCACGGCTTCAGACCACCAGTGCTCATATTAGCATTTGGAGCACATGTGTTCCATAGCACTCCCTATTCATACTCATGTTACCAAGTCACGTTTAAGGGACTCATCTATGAGGACGAGACCTTGTGTGTCCAAGCGAAGAATTCTAAGGACACAAACTCCCCAAATCTTTAATTTAAAAAAACAAAAAACACCATTAAAACCAGATTCTGATGTGTTAGCTGCAGAAACTGGACCACACAATTCACACACCTCACAGGTCCTTTAATCAACGCTGTTTGTCCGCGTGGGTGCTTGTTTATGCGGCAAAGGGCCAGATGGCATTTAGGTTCAACACCGTGCAGAGGTGGTTTTAAAAACATTACAAATGACTGGTGCACAAAGTTGGGGGGGGGGGGGGGGGGGGGTGAAAATGTGCCAGTTTGCGGTGTTTTTAAGGAGACAAGCCACAGAATGTTGGGGCGGTGTCGCATGAGCTGGACATGTGTGAGGGAAGAGGAGAGGAATGAAAGTAGGAAGAGATGAGAAGAGACGCCAAAAGGTCAGACGCCTCCCACCCTCCTCGCTTTTTCTCTTTTCTGTCTCCAGACCAGTGCGGATCGAAGTTCCCCACCCCAAGCAAACTGCCCGAATCATCAAAGCGCCACTCTATCAAAGGCAAAAGCAAAATGAGATGTTTGAGTCCCGCCGTGCTGGTTTTGCTCCTCGTCGCCCGGCTCGATTTCCGTCCCCTTGATAGAGACGCAGCCCTGATTTCAACTGACGCTAAAGACCTTAAAGTGTCATTCGGCATTTCACACCACGGCTGAGCCGAGCGGTCACGGAGGGGCTGGGAGAGGAGATGGAGTGGAGCGAGGGTAGAGGTGGGAGAGGCAGGGTCCAAGGACGGGATTTAAGACAGGATGGCCTGTTTCCTCGGGACAAACAAAGAGCTCCTAAGGCCAGGACATATGCATCAATTACAATACAGATGTTTCAGCAGCCATGTGTAAAGGAAAACAAGCCTTCCCTCTTCATACTGAACAAACCCAGGAAACATAAACCTGATCTGTGATTTAATAGACTCTTATGGCCTTCGCTGACCCACAAAACACTGTTAAAATAAACACGGACACAGCTGGGAGGCTAATTAACAGGAAATGCCCGCCCCCCTCCTCTGTCATCAAACAGAAACCTTTCCAGTGATCAAACGACAACATTTCAAAAGCGCATTTATGGGTTTTCTACACACAGATCGGCACCCGGGTCGAGTGGGAATGCGCAGCATAGTTTTAGTGGACAGCATTGATGTTTAGCCTCTGTGGGAAAAAAATGTCCGTCTGCAAACTTACACCTCCCTATTTTCAGAAACACACACCCACTTTCGGGACACCCGTGCAACCCTTCCTGCTCACACCCTTGCCCCCCCGTCGAGTGTGACATACTAGTCTCATTCTCCGGATGTTTGGGAAAACACTCGTCCCGCGGCTCTCCCGAGGACTGGACGGCTATTGACTTATTTCCTATACTAGACATGTTATTCGAATGAGCCTGCACCCCACTTTACAATCCCCATGCCCCCCATTCCTTGCACGTGAGTCCACGGTATGGGGGGCAGATGTCCTCTACCTCCCTGCACAGCCAAGCAAGTGGAGTGGGAGGAGGAAGACCGAGGGGTCCATTGTCTCCAGCACCTCTAAACCAAAGAATTTGTTCTTAACAGTAATTATTCCGCCCCCCCCTCCTCCCTCCCCCCAACTCTTCTACGCTCTGCTGTCGATCTCGTTTTGAAGCTACCCCCCACCACCCCTGCCCTCAAGCCTCTAATTTGGGGCACAAACTGCAGAAAAGCACCTCCGCACAAGAGGACATAGGTATATGTGTCCAGAGATTCTACAGATCAGGATTCACTAGCGCACATTCAGAAATAACAACTTCTGCAATCATATAAACCGTCACATCAGCAAAAGAATCTCCAAACGCTGCAGACGCCACGATCCGAGTTTGCTCAGGGATTTAACTTGTGATGCGAGAAAGCAAACACTCACATTCAACGGCAGGGGTGATAAAACAAGCAGGGGACACTGTTCACACAGCTGTACTGTTGGGAGAAGGGTGCTCTGGAGACGCTTCACACAGTGTGTCAGCGAAAGACAAACTATCACACACACCAGTCAAAAGAGCCATCGAGACAAACAGCCGCACCGTCGACCTCTTCTCTTCTCCTCTCTGGCTTTTGGGGTGGCACACGTGACACTTTCGGGACACTTTTCCACAGCTTTCTCCTCCTCACAACACAGGGCTCCGGCCACATTGGGATTCGTTTCTTGTTGCAGTTCTGACAAATTTGCATGTGAACGGCTCCGAATGGATTTGTTAAATTGGAGCATAAAGAAAGAAAACACACTCTGTTAAGGAGGAAAAAGCGTCTTCTCACCAGTAGGCATTGTGCCTTGGCTCCTCTCCAACAGAAATTAGCCTAAATGCAGTTGTCTAATGCAAAAATGTTTGCTGCAGGGTTACAGGTAAGCAGGATTTTCCCGGGCGTGCCACATATCCGGAGTATTCCCACCAATCTGGAACCAAAAAAACCAAAATTCCTTCAGACGTCCCAAAGTCTCCCAGTCATTGTGGATCCTTTCAGCCGGGGGCCAAACATCAAGTCCGAATCCTCCAGCAGGGACATGAGGGGGCACTCAACAGAATCCTGCAGCCTCTCTCTGCTGCTGCTGGTTAGATGTTTCTCTGCCTCCTTTGCAACACATCCGCTGCCTTCATGTGTGCATCTACAAAAGTGCTGGTGTGTGTTTGCATGTGTGTGCTGGAGTGAATGGCCTCTGCTCTCCACTGCTCCCTCCCAGCTGGGTATTCCCCTCCTCCTGACTCCTCCTCTCTGCCCCACAGCAAATTACAAGTACGGGTTGGGAGTTCCACGCAAAGAGCCGCCTCTGCTCGTCCCTCTGCCTTTATCTTCCCGTCCTCTCCTTCGTTCCTGCCACCGCGCCCCTTTTAGCCAAAGTCGAACTTTGGAGCTCCATCGCGTTCCGCTGCACCAGCACCGCTGTGTGCTTTTGGCGCACAGCCCCAGAGATCACACGCACGCTCGCGCGGTTTAGGAGGAACAGGGGAGAGGGTTAGGGCTGATGAGTAGGGCGGGAGCCTGCTCACGAAAAATAGCACCTCATCCGCTCATTGCTTCCCAGATCAGAGCAACGCACGTGACGTGCACGGACTCTTCATTGGTGCGTCCCTTTGTGCATGTTCTCTGTCCGTCCACCGTGGTGGGCGGGGGGTCTTGACTCCTCCCACAATCCAAAGACGTGCTTTTGGGGCACAGGTGAGTTGGCAACTTTCAATTGAATGAAGGATTAATAACCTTTAACACTCCTGACAAACGAAGAGGAAGCATGCAGCCCCTAATGCTGATGATGGTGAGAGCGGTTCAAAAGTGGTTCAAAACAGCCCCCCCCCTTGATCCAACATGTTTCCATCATTAATCAAAACTGATGTGAAAAGGAAACGTCTACCTACGGTGTCACTGCTGCCAGTTGAATGAATTAGAGGCATCTGCTTCGCGAGCTCCAGATTGGGAAGACGACATTGGACAGAGCGCCAGATTCGTGTGGTGGGTGCCACGACCATATCAGAAAACACTTGAAGTTCAGGTCAGACCATGTTTCCCAAAAGGAGACACACGTGGGACAAAAGAACCTCAGTCATGCACTAAGGCTCAATGCACCGACCATTAGTCACCCCTCTCCACAGACAAGGACTGGTCCCAGCAGCATGGGGTCCTGCTCACACCACCCCCTTCTTACCAATACAATAATAGAGACCCCCTGGACTACACACACACACACGCACGCACGCACACACACACACACACACACACACACACACACACACGTAGAGTCCAGACTCCAAGAAGCATGGCCCCTCTCTGGTAATGGTCTGAGGATTCATTGAACCACAAAGCCCTTAAACCTCCGTATCTAACTACTGTTACCCTGCCACACACACACACACACACACACACACACACACACTTCATAATGAGCACCTCTGGCCTGGCAGACAGGGAGGCGGCCTTTAAATCCTCCGATCAGCCGAGGTCGATCTACTGATAGAAACCTTTAGCAGCAGCTGAATGCCTGAACACTGCAGCAGTTATAGAGAAAAAGCTCATCCTTCTTTCCTGGAGATCAGTATAGAAAGGTTCTGATAAGTTTATAGTTTCGTTAAATCATGTAAAAGTCATTGGAAATGCTGAATTATCAGAAACACAGAGAGGCGTGTGTGTCCAGCATGGACAAAGCTGCTTGATTTAAGGACAAGGTCAGGTGACCAAGTTAACATGTTAATAATGTCATTCTAGAAACCATGATGAACTCTCCCCTGCAACAGGTAAGAGCTGCACTGTCATTCTTGGAGCACGATGTCAAGCTTTTATTTTAATTTAGGAAAATGGTTGTTTGGCAGAGTGATGGAAGTCAGAATGGGGAGGGGGGGTGAGAGACAGAGAGAGAAAGAGAGAGAGAGTCAATAAACTACTCAATTCCTCATAACAATCCTGAAGTGCAAACACTGAAGTAGAGCACAGAGTTCATACACCCTCTGCTGAACTTTTACTAGTGTATAGACACACACACACACACACACACACACACACACACACACACACACACACACACACACACGAAAAAGGCTCGGAATGACGCAGAAAGGCCATGGGCTGGCGTTGGGGGTCACAGCATCCTCATTTCTCTACTTTTCTCTAAGCCCCAGACTGCAGAACTGCTGTGAGTAACGAGCAGTTTGTGGGTGGAGGGTCGCTCGTATACAGTTCTGCCCCCCCTCTGTGACCCAGTCTGTCTTGGTCATTGGTGAGATGGATCATCTGCAGACACACACTCCTTTCTATCTCAATCTGTCAAGCACCCCCCCACCACACACACACACACACACAGATTAATTCAGTGTCACAGCTCTTTGGCTTTTGCCCTCTGAGCTCTTCATTAGCAGTTTAGCCGCATTTTTTTTTTTTACCCTTTTCAAGTCCAGAAAACGAATTCATCACTGTCTAACAGTGTGTCCTCTGTATTTGTTGTGATATGCTTGAAATCTGAAAGGAATAGAACATTTTAACTGTAATCTATGAAGTGCAAACTGGTGTGAATGTGTCATGAATATCAAATGAGAATATTAAATGAACAGCAGCGGTAAAGGGCAGCGGCTAAAGCCTGGCTAGCTGACAAGAAGAGCATTATTGTGATATAAATCTTATGACAAATGCTTAATTCCCCACTCTAAAACCTAATGGCTAGCTTGAATAGCCAGGTAATGCTCCAAATACTGGAGTCTGTGTGCATTCACACTGATATTTCTGGATTGTGGATCAGTGACTGGAGATCACTGAGGTCCAATACTCTAAATTACATGATTTATTCATATATTTAACCCTTAGTTCATGCCAAAAACATTGTTTGGTTACCTTTCTTAGGCATCAGCATCCCCGTAGACTAATTTAATCCCAGTGGAAAGAAGCCAGTTAACTCTGTTTTACTATATTGATTTCCCCATTTACAGATGAGCTTTGCAGACGCTGTTCTCCCAACCACAGCTGACTACAGAACAAGTTTCATCTCATATTTGTCCCTGCCCAAACTGGCTGAAAACCCGGGAATATCCTCTCAGTACAGTCAGACGAGACAACAGCAACACAGAAAAATCTGCAGCTGTTGTGTCAACAAGGTCAGCAGACGCTCCTAATGACGGAGCAGGCTCGGAAAAACCAGGAAAAGTATTTACGATGGGAGATAATGTCAGATTTCAACCACTTGGAGTTGATGTTCATATTAGCACAGACAACTGGGGGGGGGGGGGGGGGGGAGCACAAAAACAGGTGGTTTCTGGGATTCATAACTTTTATTTCCTGTATACAAAAATAACTTGGCCCCTTGGATGGAAAATGGATCTGAAACGCACCAAAACTCCCCCCCCCCCTCCCCCCCGTTCGGACTTAGTCAAAATGTGCAGCATTCTGGAGTCGGGTTGTGTTTCCTGTGTGCAAATAACAGTTGAGCTGTCTCAGCTTTCGACTTGTATCAGAAACGTGTGTATGTCAACATGTGTGGCGGATGTATGGAGGAAACGGTGTTTGGCCTGAGATTAAAAACACAGGACGAGGGTCCCGATCCAGGAAAGGAGACCCCGCAGAGCTGAGACGGTGAGACGTTTTAGGGAAACGTATAAATGACTTGAGCGACAACATTTTTTTCACCTCGAAAAGTGAAGTCATCTCAAGTCTGGTAACTTTGTGACTCTGAACGATTGGAGTCACACTCTAAATGGGTCCATCCCAGTTTATCTGCAGATCTGCGTCCCTTAGAAGCCTGGTGCTCCAGTTACCGTCCCCAGAATGAGGACAGACCACAAAGGAGAACACACGTCCGTGTGGGCACACACACAAGCGCAACCAGGTTAGCAGCGACCCTTCAAGTTGGATTAAACAGACATAACAAACACACCTACAGATGTAATCATTCCTACTTCTACGCACATCTCCGACCACAAAGCTTCAAAGAAATGCTCATTCGGTCTCTAATTGAGGGTCCTGAGAGGTTGAAGAAAGATTTTATAAAGTTGCCAGTGCTGCAACGGCGTTTCTCTCTCTTTTGAGCAAGTTGGGGAGGCAAAACCCTCCACAGCAAATTAAATCTGCTCAGGCATCAGTGAGGTCAAAGCTCAGAGGAGGCCAACCTGTTACTCACCTCAGTGAGACCATTGCCACAGTTTCTTCCGCCGCTGGTATTCCAGTGTCCTGCCGAAGGTTAGATCCATGTCTGCGCTTTTGAACGATGTCCAGCTTCACCAGGAGCGAGACCTCTGAAAAATGACTTGGGGAAGAGCTGGGCTCACGTTGAGGCGGCCCGCTCTCTGTGGTCCTCCCCTCAATGAGGTCAGATCTGGGATAAAGACGGACACTGAGAGGAAAGGGGAGAGAGGTGAGGGGGGGGGGGACTGATGGAAGCAATGACTGCCCACTGGAAGGGGAGGGGGGACAGACAAGAGAGGAGCTTGCACATCCAAGTAGCCCACTTCCTGACCAATTACTGCAAGACTAGTCTCTCTCTCTGCTTCTAGCTAGGCTGTTATTCTCTCTCTCTCTCTCTCTCTCTCTCTCTCACTCACTCTCTCTCTCTCTCTCTCTCTCTCTCTCTCTCTCTCTCTCTCTATCATATGGGATCTCGGTGGGGACTGGAGAACAGCCAGCACTGCAGAGGACACAAGTGATGGAAACTGCACTGATCTGGTGTGCGAAAACACCCCATCGCCCGCTCATTTCCGTAGTTTCACCCACTTCCTGTCCATTTTTAAACCCCTTTGCTCCATCCGGTCCTTTGGACCGTTGCTTCCAACAGTCCTGTTGAGATCAACGAGGGTCTCACACCTTAGCGGATCCCAAGTTGAGCTGGAATCAGGGTACAGACACATGTTTAGCATTGTGTTTTGGGTTGCTGCCTTTTAAAATCTTTCCACATTGTCCTCTATTCTCCTCATGTTCTTTCTTTCTTCTCCTTTTTTCATATTTGGTATTAAATATTATTTGACCTGCTTCCTCCCTGCTAAACAGACTGGGAAAGTGCAGCAGAGACAATGAGGGAATTGAGCAATTCGTTGTTGTCCCAGCCCAGAAATATACATTTCAAAAAGTTGTGAAAGCTCAACACACAAACAAAATCAAGAATTGAAATAATCTTAAATAATATCCAATAACGACCAAGCACACTGATGTGGAGTAGGAAAAGATAAAGAGACCAGCTCAAGGACTAGCTTCCATCCAACTAGCTCAAGGACTAGCTGTCCGCGTCCCACTGCTAAAACCACAAGTGGGCCAGAATGCCCGCCCCCCCCGGTGCCATTTTCTGTATCGGAGCTCCTCAGCTATCAGATTATCAACACAAAAGGGTCACAACAAAAACAGAGAGAGAAAGAGCGGAGATCACAGGGCTCGGCCTGCTGCGAGCGGCTCTGTATGAGCACACACAGAAAATATCCAAGCCAACAGTCTCATTGTGTGTGTGTGTGTGTGTGTGATTCAGTCATTGTTCTGCATCCTAACAGAGCAGGACGGAGGAAAGTCCCTTCTGTGCAGAGCCGCTGGCTGCCGTTACTGCTTCCTGGTAGCAAGGCTTCCTGGGATTGATAAAGGACCTCCTGGCACTGTCGGGGCGCACACTTTCTCGCATATTTTCGCTGGTCCTTTTGAGGGAAAACAAAACCACAGGTGTAGCTGTGCTATCACATTCGCCAACACTGGCTCCTGACGCAAGCTGCATGTAACTTAATCCTGGAATGTTCTGACAATAGCCTGAGCAGTTAGCCTGTGAAACGTAGCTATTTTAGCCCTGCTTCTTGACCCATTGCTGCGGTGACAAACAGGGCTGATGTGGGTCAGCGATTTGCTGCTCTTAACCTGTTATAACCACAAACACCATGCCAAACCTTTGTAACCCAACAGCAACACCTTCCACTTTCAAACACGGCGAGCTGTCACATTAGCATCGTGGCTGCACGACCAAATGAGAGCCTACTGCCGACCTATGGTGACGGTCAGGTGGGTGGAGTGTGTACAACTATAAAGCTAAAGTAATCACTTGTTTTACTGTGTTGATGATCGAATGCAGTTGTTTACTTTAAAAATTGGACCTCCTGGAAGAAAAACTGTGTGAAGCTGGATGATGACTGTGATTAGCTCAGTTAACTCGGGCTCCTCTTCTTGGCCAACACGGTCAAACTAGTCTGGTAGGAAGTTTGGGGATCGTTAAAGTGCTGAAAGAGCGTCAGAAACAGGAAAACACCAAAGTCTGAGCAAAAGTCCAAACGTGACTTGAGTATCTCGATGCCTCCCGATGACCCAAAGCAGGAAACCAACTGTCCCCAAGCGCTTCCGCTTCCTGCCCGTCCCCCGTTGTTTGTTGACAAATGACCACATCGAGCAGGAAATGACGTCGCCAACAAGGTGAGTCACGCTCTTGTGACCACCGCGTCATCCCCACGTCACACAACATTACGATTTTATCACAATCTCCTCCACCCAGACTTGATGGACTGAAACTGTCAACACAGGAACAGGAAGTGCTAATGGGCCCTCATCTTTTGGACTTCTTTTGCTCCCTTTAGATGACTCACGAGATGACTGTATATGTCTTTACAGACAGTGAAGGTTGTGTACCTGAAGTGAGGTTGTGGAACCCTTGATCCTATGACCATGTGGCCTAATGGATAAGGCGTCTGACTTCGGATCAGAAGATTGAGGGTTCGAGTCCCTTCATGGTTAAGTGTTGCTTTTAGGGTGTAAAGGGAATGACTGGGAATCACTGATGCTCTCTCCCACTCTACGACTTGGCCTGTGCATTTAAAAGAAGCTTTCAGGATATAGTAAGAAATGGAAGAAAGTTATACTGTGCACACACATACAGCAAGTTTACTCTGCTGTGTGTGTCTGCATGAGTACTTATGTGGGTTTGTTTGGGATAAAGAGCCAGGGGTGCATGTTGGCAGGTTCCCTTTGACCTGCGGAGGCTTTATTTCCCTCCATATTCATATTGGGTTAATACTCAGCCTTTCCCATGCCAGTGAAAACCCTGGAAGCTGAGCCCTCTCAGGCCCTCTGCTCTCTTTAGGGAACCTAAGATGTCACTGCAGACAAAAGGAGCCGTGAAACCCGTCCAACTCAAGCGGGGGCTATTATTTACTGTACCAAAGGAAAATCGCTCTTCTCCCAAAGTGAACACCCCCCCGACACACACACACACACACACACACACAAGTGTCAGCTCCTCGTCCTGCTTCCCCCTTCCTTTCATTTTTCTCACTCTTTTCTTCGACATCGAGTCTTTACTCTCCCCTTCGAGCCCCCATAATGAAGTAAATGGTGGGTTTTGAAGCCAGTAAGCCCAGAATTAGGAGTCGGCTTTAAACTCTCGTTTTTATTGAGCCATTCAGAGCGAGCAGAAATATCTGCGCCAATCCCAACGAGGAAGGAAACGCCGCTGCCTTCACTTCTAACGCAAATGAATGGCTGCACCGCCTGTTCCCCCTTCAAAGGAGTGGAACTTTGCACCCAGAATTATGTAGTTACAGCTTTGCCCACGCTAATGATGCAGACTTGTAAAAGTACCGACGCTGCGACTGGGGACGGAACAAACTGAAGGTTTTGTTTTGCAGGAACAGAACCAAAGTGAAGTGAAGCGACTTTGGGTATTTTTAGGATCATGAAAATTAAAGAGGAACATTTCACACATTTTGGACCTGAAATATTAGTTTCATTTATAAATCATACTGCAAAGTGACATTTATTACATCTAACAGCAGAACAGGTTTGAATAGTTGCTTAGCAACAGGCTCCGTGGGCCGACGTTTCTTCAAGAATCCGCTCCCGGAGGTCACGTAACGGCGTCTGTCTTCTAGCTGCTGAATGATCAAAAAGAATTTAATGTTCTAATCATCCAACCGTACGCGTTACTGTGGCAACAATTTAAGGATTATCGCCAGTCCATCAACCGTCCAAGGTGTCGGACTGGAACTGTACATTGTCCATGTTTGGTGTAAATACAGATGTTTGTGACACGTCTTAGGTTGCAGGTGAAGGTTGTAAATAGTGGATCCTGATTAATCTCAAATCATGGTAATGACGCAATTAGCCACCGACCTCACATGTAGCTTTTCCTTCACTCATTACATAAAGAATTATAATTACATTTTTAATCAAGGAAAAGACAAAATACGAAAAGATGACGCAGGCTTGAGAAAGATCAACTTGAGAATGCCCCCCCACCCGTTCTATAAGTGGCCTGGATACATTAGATCCATGGAGAGGGATGGCTGGAGGGAGGAGGCTCCTTTATTTTTAGACCCGTTCCCTCATGCACTCGCACTATCACCAGGATGTGATTTAGAGAGGCGTTTCTAGCCAAACTTTGCTGTTTGTGATTAAGATCTTACCTTACCCCCGACAGATGGATAAAGAGCAACGATAATTCTACTGGAAAGGGGGAAAAACAAAGTCCAGACGTGCACAGACAAAGGAAAGATTGCTAGATTGCAAAGTTTTCACCATTTGTTTGGCAGGTTGCACCTGCAGAGTACAGTGTCATTTCCGAAGGAACAGTTCCTCTCAACAAACAGGATCACACACACACACACACACACACACACGCACATGCACACACAGGCAGATGTAATAGGCTATTTATACATCACTTCCTTTTATTTACCCAGCTCATTGTTCAGTCCACATCTGCTGAGGGCCACGGGCACAATGGTCAGTTCATAAAGATGACCACACAACGCACGTGCGCATGCGCAAGTGAGCGTGCGCACAAACACACACATACGCACACAAAGGCAGAGACAGAAGCCGGACAGGCCTGCATTCAGAAACGTCCACAGCTTTTGTTCTGGAACGGAGTGACAAACTTCAAAAGCTGACACCACCTGTTGCACCGTCTGACACACACACACACACACACACACACACACACACACACACACACACACACATGCACGTGCCATTGAGCTCGTCACTGCACTGGGGACACAGTTGGAAGTTTGGCTGCTTTGGCAGAGGGTGGCTCATTACAGCCTGTCTGTTTCATGTCAGCTTTAATGCAACAGGAAGTCGCTAAATGGCTTTAAATGCCACTGGACCGCTCACAACCTTTGCCCCAAATGTATCATATGGTGACAGATTCACATTTTCCTCACTTCTTGGGCATTTATTGTGAGGTATTTCCTGTGGGGAGCCCAAAACGGCCCCTGTGGGATAAACAGTTGGTTTCATTTTCAAACCACAAGCCTGACCCCCCCCAACACATATCTGTCCACATAAACAAATAGCTTTTTTAAACATGTTACTGACAAAGAAAAGTCTAAATATCCACTGTGTGGGCTGGAGTCAGACAGCAACTTACGAGCTGTCTGTTTAGTGTGTGTTGTGTTTCCTCATCAGACAGATACACCCCGGGGCTCTTCCTCTCTGGGCTAACACGAGTCTGCTGCTAAATGCTAGTTATAGGGGATCAAAACACAACTTGGATATGTTCATAGGGGCTGGAATTAAGCCTGCACCTGATATTTTGTTTGGTTTTTTCCCCCCGACTTGCATATTTTCACCTCCTTGTAGGAAACAGGCGTCTGCGAACAGCACAAATAATGATTGTTTATTTCCTGCCTTTGACTGGGGGCGTTGTGGGCTCATTTGAAACGAATGTGACATTTGATCTGTGTTTTTAATTCAGGGCCAAGTGCAGCAGTGGCAGAGATTATGACTGCAAAACCCTGTTTTTTTTATGAGAAAACTTGAAAATAAGTAAGAAAAGGAATAAGAAAAAGGAATCAAAACCAACACTTTCAATTCCGGACAAAGCTCATTTGTGGTGGGATGCCCTCTCCTAATCCTCTCCTTTTCTGGGCATTCTGTTGCTCAAGCCTGGTGCTCACAGGCAGTCGGACTCCTGCCCCTGTCCACACAGGGGTGGGGGTGGTGGGGGTGGGGGTGGGGGTGTTCCCTGCCAAATGCGGTGCAACAATAAAACAAAGGCCCCACACTGGAGTAAGAGGGGGATGTGGATGAGCATGCAGGGGTGCAGGGTGGGATGGAAAGAGGGTAGAAAGTGAGAGGAACAGCTGCTGAGTGGGAGAATTGGACTGGTGAGGGAGGGGGGGGGCATTAAAAAGGAGAAAAGCTGGTCGTATTATGGAAAGGGTTCTTCTCTTTTCTATATAAAATAAATAACTTTTATAGCCATTGAAGAACCCCCCCTCAACTCTTTTCAGGCATCCACAAATGGACAGGCGCGTAATTATACAGTCTAGAGTTTAAGTTTAGCTCTGCAAAGCGTTTCACAAATCTGGAAAAAGTTTAGCAAAATGTCCCTAAAAGTGTCAAGATGTCCTGCTTTGTACCAGATTGTCCTTTGGCTCAGTCTGAGGGGAATTCTCCCACCAACTCTGTCACTCAGTGGCAGAACCTGCTGAGCGCTGACAGATTTACTAAACACAGGGATAGAGATGACATGTGGGGGCTGCTGTAGGCCAGGTGTGTGTGTCAGTGTGCACGAGGGGTTCAACAGGTCAGCGCGAAATGATGTTACAACCCTAACACCCCTATAAGAGGTATTAAGACTTGCAGACCATTGTGGGAAAATTCCGATTATTTTAATCCTCATTGGCGTCGATCAGGAGCATCACCAGCAAATATAACGCTTTTCCCAACTTCGTACCTTTGACTAGCAAGAAAAAAAACAGTTTGTGTGAGAAGAGCTGGAGTGGAGCGAGCCATTGTGGGAGGCCCATGTGGTTTAACCATAACCTTTAACCTTTCAGTGGTTCTCTATACATTTCATCTCAAATAAACTGCAGGTTTGGGTGATTCTGAACAGGATCCCCATAACCAATACTGTTATAAATCCTTTGATTGAAGCTGAGGTTCCAACACGTCTGCATTTTACGCATTTATTTATGTTTTAATCAACTGTGATTATTTTTCTTTCATTCTTTCTGATACAATTTAAACCTCACCTGTTTCCCACTGTGCTAAGATAAACCCGCACCCCTCCTGCACTGACACTTGGTTCGGCCCGGAGGTCACGCTCCTGATGTTTGCACTGGTGAAATCCCTCGATGACGCCAAATGCAGCTGTTCAATTCAGTCCTTGTGTGTGTGTGTGTGGGGGGGGGGGGGATGCTAAAAACAATTTGCCGACTCGCGCGTTAGCCCACTCTCATCTGCTGCACCCTTTTTCATGTACACCGAAACGAGCCGAAGTCAGAAATAGCGCCGGGCATCGGAGGGGCGGAGAAGTAGACAAAACAAATTGAGAGAGGAAAGAAGCCGGTCACAGAGACGGGGGCCTTTGGGAGGAGGGAGGGAGCTGCTGCGTCCAACAACGGCGCACATTCACTTTCTGGATCACCCTACCAGTTTTGGGTGGCCTCATTGTTTCACGGACCTCGCTGCAACACCGGCCGGTGTCAGAATTCAGTGGTGGCGTTTCAGCAGGTGAGGGGGGGTTGAGGGGGAGCGATACTCTCAGGGGCACCTTGTCTCATCATTGAGATCAAGATAAATGGAGGTACGCTCAAAGGGTATCAATAAATAAGGCTGCGGAAGCACGGAATATAGAAAATAAAGATGGAACGGTAAGTAAATTGGGTGATTGGAGGGAATTTCGGACGTATTTTCCCACTTCAGGCTGGTGACTCATCTGAATGGCCGGGATTGAAAATGTCATCCGTTGTCCTGGGACGTCCTCTGGCCCTGGTGAGCTGGTTGGTGACCACTGACCCACCCTGACATTCTCCATAGGCTTCTTGTTGTCTCCCCCCCCCGCAGGAAACCTCCTGCAACTTTACAGGACTATTACAGTGGCTGTGGGACTAAAACCAGCCCAAACCAAATGGACCCATGAGGCTGGGAGCTTGGTCAAAGCCACTTCATTGGGAGCATTTAGTAATGCCATTAAATGAAGACAAGCTTTTAGCCACCACATCCAGCCACTGGTATTTTTACGCCACATGCTACTGGAGCAGGAGTATTTCAGTCCAACCCCTCCCCTCACCTCTGACCTTACAACATTTCATTTACATTACAACCTGCAGAGGGCCGAGAGAGACGAGGGGGCGTCCGATGAAACAAGTCTTAGCAAACCCAAACATGGCAATTTTGCAGCAGAGTCCATCACGGTCGTTTAATTCCAGTCTGGAACCGAGCCGCAGGCGGTACTCACATATCGCACATTGGGGTGTGATATGTGAGTACGAAACCAAAATACCTCAGAGCTGCTCTCTCACGTGACACCTGAACGTGGACTTTGATCTGGAACAATAGGTGCAGGTTTTGTTATGAGGGCCGTATATCAAAGTGGCGCGGTAGAGAAAAGGCTGCAAAATGGAGGAAAACAAAGTTCTGCCAAGTTCAAAGGGCACCTGGATGGTTCCCAAGCAAAATGCAGTAATGTTGCCAGGAGGAGCAGCACCAGAGACCATCACTGAAGAGAGGCTAACGCAGAGAGCGGGTTGGGCCGCCGGGTCTACATCTGCAGATGTTGTCTCTGGTTTCCTGTGACGACCTGACAGATGAATGCACATCTCATTTGGATGTAATGGCTCTCATTAGAGGACCGTTTGGGAGCAAACACCTGCACAGATGTTAGGTAACAAGCGAAAACAAACCGACTTGGTGACAGGTTTCCTCTTTGTTCCCTGTTTGGGCGGAATCCACCATCGTAATGCCGCTAGAATCTTGCTTAGCCTTCTCTTGGCGTGATTGCTGTCCTGCAAATGGGTATTAAAGCTATCCTGAAAGCAGACATTAAAACGTTTCCAAAGGTTAGCATGTGAAACGGTGAAGGCAGAGGGCCAAACTTTCCCTCCTTGTCACAAACGGTGTAATTAGGTGGAACATGTTTTTACAGCAGATCTTTAAAGGGCTTAAGTAGCGGTTAGTAGCGCAGCACAGCTCGTGTGTGTGCTGGAATGTCCTTCCCGGCTGAAGGCGCACAGACGGCGAGCGTGTTATCAGAGGTGCAGGATGGCTGACAGGGATCACACGAACCCTGAAGTGTGTGTAAGACAGCAAACCGGCCCCTCAGAACCACCCAATCATCACTTTGTTTGCTCTCTGTCGTACAACTGCACAAAGTATGAGTCCCAAATCCATCCTTTTCTGAAGGACGTTCCTCGCAGGAACAGCGGCAGTCCAAAAATATCTTTGTGCAACAGCTTGCAAGTCCCTGCATGTCCATCTGCAGCTCCTGTCTGGCCCAGAGACTCACAGAGAAGTGTAAACACACACACACACCTGAACTTAACAGGAAACACATGGAGATATGGATCAACCTTTGGTCCTGCGATATGTGCACACTCAACTATACACACAATTGGGCGATGACAAACTGAGAAATGTGAGAATTATGACAGGAAACGACGGCGAGAGCAGCTCGTCCATCAAGCTAACCTTATTGAAATGTTGCACGATACAATGGATCACACACACAAGCTGTGTTTTATCGATTGCAGCAGCTAGAAGGATGTTGTCCGACTGCATTGTGCGTGATTGCTGCATCACTTTGCATGTGAAAAATGGTGTTTTGCATGTCTCCCTGATCGGGGCTGTTATTTGCATAGGCTATCACGACAGGAAGTGAACCAAAGACAGGTGACACCCTGTTGGTGAGGTTAGCACGACTACTGTGAAAGCTAAGACTTGCTTTTCATGCTTTAATTGTACATTTGAGAGGCTTATTATTACCCAAAAACCTTCTGCGCGGCTGAACGCAACAGATGATGGCAGATACTGGCAGATATTGTGGTTTCGGTTCATTCAGGCCAACCACGGCACCAAATCTGGTCCTACACTGGCCACAAACAAAAGAAAACACAGAAGGTGTTTGTCAACTCCTATTAACCTCTGCTGACGCTATCTTCGACCCCCTCTTCTCAGTTGATTCCCCTTGCTTGTCAACCCCTTCACGCCTCAGCTCCTCCCCACTGCCGTCCAGCAGGGGAGGCAGCCAGCAGCAGGTGAAAGATCATGACCCCCCGCACAAAGACCGGCTGCCCATCCCCTCAGGCGGAGAGAGCTCTGCTCCAGCCTCTAGGAAAACAAGGGGTGGATGGATGTGGTGGAAGGGGGGCTGTCTTTCAACAAATTAGCTGAGGTGTTTCAAAATAACTAGGGTTAATGATGACTCAGCAAATATTACACAGCTGAAATGCTAACAAAAGAGGAAAATCCGGCATTTCATCAAAATGTCATCAAATGCAAAAATGCGACCTAGTGAAGTTGTTAGTTTAAGGGTTAGGTTAGGTTAGGTTAGGTTAGGTTAGGTTAGGGTTAGGTTAGGTTAGGTTAGGTTAGGGTTAGGGTTAGGTTAGGTTAGGTTAGGGTTAGGTTAGGTTAGGTTAGGGTTAGGGTTAGGGTTAGGTTAGGTTAGGTTTAGGGTTAGGTTAGGTTAGGTTAGGGTTAGGTTAGGTTAGGTTAGGTTTAGGTTAGGTTAGGTTAGGTTAGGTTAGGGTTAGGGTTGGGGTTAGGATAGACAGATGCTTTTCTTTTTAGCTGCAAACTGATGCCCTCTGACTCGTGCTGCTCTTGCACCACCTGGACCTTATAATTAGGCCAGGTTGCAGAGTGATTTATGATTATCTGGGGGGGGGCACATGATACAGTGCAGGACCAAAGACTTCCTGTGGAGCCATTCGTGTGAAAGATCTCCAGTTAAAACATCAATCGGGGGACACGGTAAGAGATCTGCCAGCTGTGGCTTCGTAAACCGCTACGACGGTATCATCATGTGACAAACAAGAGTGAACTTTCCATGCACCCAACCTCTTGTTTTCCAAAGTTAGCGTTTCTCATCAACAGGAAATTCTGTATTTTTTTTGTACAATAAACTTACAAGAGTGCGACAGTGTTGAAAGTCTTGCTAGCTGCCGCTGAGTTATTGCAACATGCTCTGAAGTTTAAACTAAGCTGCAGCTCATTGTTTAACCAAAAGGCTGATGTCATAAGTTTGTTGTGTTTGTCTGGGCGGCAACGTTACAAAGGCGGTCGTCGGGGAATTCCAGGACATCATACCTGCACTGATGTTTGCTGCTTTCTGAATAAAAGGTAGCCTGGATTTTCAGTTCTGGATTAAAATCAAATGTATGTTGTAATATTCAATTTTCCTGTGAGGAAAAAATACAAAGAAGCATCCTGATTGGCAGCTCTGCAGGTCATGTGACTAAGTGGAATTTGCCTGTTTATCTCCCCCCGTCTTTGCTACTGTGGCTCCGAACAACATCGTTGGACTTTGCTTTGGTTCAGTGTCTGGAAAGTGTGTCATGTTGTCCTTATTTACCTCAATGGTTCAGAATTCACACATCTGATGTCGGCTAAAGCTAAAGCTAATCATCAGAAATGACGGCAAGAAGGAGCTTCAGACACCAAGTGGCAGGCCATAAATCACAGCTGACATAAGAGTCGGGGGAAAGGTCGCAAAGGTCATCGCCTCTCGCGTTACGTTCTCTCGAGATAGACGAGAGGAACACCTGCCGCCGAAGAGATCCGGCTCAGCCCACTTTCCCTTTTTTGGGAGAAGTTAAAAATGTCCCCCTGCTGCGTCAATCATCGCTTAAAAAGCCTGAAGTGCCTGAAAACCTGCCCAGTCGCACCTTCGTCTGCCGTCGTGCCCCTGCTGAAAAACCCGTGGAGGTGAGCGGACCTGCCGTGGGCGCCGGAGGCTCGTGGTTACGTAAAAGGGTCAGCGTCAGATCCATGACGGGGCTCTCTCCGTCCACCACAGGTTACAGAATCCATCTTGTTAAAAAGAATCCCAAGACCACCTTCATCCCATCTTTTTGAATTTCCAAACTCCTGTGGATTTTTTTTCCCCCGGTTCTCGCTAGGTTCGTCCTCCCGTTTTGTTTGATAATCTTTTGTTTGTGATCTTCCGAGATTTCTGGCGTGAAGAACGAGATTCTAGATCGGCGGTGGGACAGAATCACGTGCTGGTGAGGCCTTCGATCACACCACACACAGTCCCGTCAAAAGTGCTCAGTGCCGGATTACTTTTTCATGGTACTTGATGAGACGTAGCAGTTTGCTGGGAGCTCATCTACATGACGTGACAGAGAACCATTAAACATGAACCCAACCACCATTCACACACATGAATGTAGCGACCAGACACCATCCAGAGTGGCCACGGCTTCGACACAGCTTTGACCCACCCAGCTGTGGCCTCAGCAGAGAAAACCAGCTGTCCTAAAGAGCCAAGGGCGCCCCGAATGAGCCTCGCCGGGTCATCTTACAGAACCGTTGAGAATAACCCTAGCACCCATAAAGTCCCTTTTAATGATTATGTTTAACCCTGTTTTCATCCCGTTGACCATTGTTGTTAGGGTTAGCTCCTCGCTTCGCTGTCAGCGGCGGACCGCTCCGATTCAGTGATAACACCCCCCCCCCCACACACACACACACACACTCAGGTTGCATGTCAGCGTCTCGTCTCCTAGCGCAGAAATTACAGTTGTACAATAACCGTTTTCCCTGAACGTGTGCAGGCACGCAGGGCCGTCTCCAGCCGAGCGGGAGTCCCACAGCCCACATAGTTTAGAGTTCAAGTCAAAGAAAAACTTTGATATCAGTTTTAAATCGGCTGCGGGCTCCTTTTGGGGCATCACCAGATTTAATTCAGATTTTAACGAGCCATTTTCCGCCCCTGAAGCCTAGCGGAGGTCAGACCCCTCCTGGAGGGGCCCTGAGGAAAATCCTTCCATTTCCCCCATCCAGGCTGTATGAAATCAGGAAGTGTTCTGTTGAAAACAGGCGTTTATCTCGGATCACTCGGGCTGCGGGAGACACAAAATGATTTCCTGACCGCAAGATAAATATTTCCTGCATTTAACGATGTTTATGCACGTCTCCTAATGCGCCCGCGTCCGTTCTTAGGCCCCCTTTGGTCAGGATTGTGTGGTTCTTTAAGGCAAAGCATTGTTCCCTATTACTATTGCATCCTGGAACTCTTCCCCTATTCCTAGACCAAGAGACGTGTGTGTGTGCGTGTGTGCCCGGTCCCTACATGAGTGTGAGACCGGGCCGAGATGGTGGGACAGGGTGGGCTTATCTGCGCCAGACTCTGGAGCAGACGTGGCTGGTGTTTGCTGCAGATAAATGGAGTCTGGCGAAGCGTCGCAGGCCAACGTGGGGGTTAAAAATAGGCTGCAAATGAGCGGAGGACGCAGGAAGCCACAAGAAGGAAAGATCCTCAAAGATTTACACAGATGGGGCATCGGAAGGAACTGTTTGGACAGATTTTTGCTGACTCAGCTCATGGCCCCCTTCCTTTAAACTTTAGCATTAACACTTAAAACAGACATTTCTGACACTGCTTCGTTGCCGCCGGGCATCACTTTTACAGCTTCCCAGACAGATGGGTGCGTGCACAAGCACGTGCTCACCTTCGGGCATTGGGAGGCCTCTCTGTGGGAAGAGCGCCGTCCCGGACTCGGGAGAGACAGAGAGGGGAGACTTTAAGACTGAGGGCCCTGTTGCAGCCCGGCGGGATTAATGGCCGCTAGCATGAAGTCAAATCCAAAAAAAGGCAGGAAATGCCAGAGTGGGTGTGTAATCAAGTGTGGCACCAGCTTATGCTGATGTAGTGGGGACACAGGCAGCGCTTTGATGCAAGCGGACACCAAAGAAGGAGGACTTTTTGCATTGGATACATAATCTATTCAGGAAGTGGAATATCTCGCCGATGACCATCATGCCCCCATGTTTTGGTTTCACCCTGTTGCCCCCCTGAGCGATGCAAGAAAGGGCCGCGCGTCCGTCGCTGCCTTTACAAAAGTCTGTCGAAGAAGACGAAGCGGTGCTGTTTCTCCACGTCCTGCGCATCAGCGCGGGTGATTGCATAACACGGAATTTCTGAATGCGCCCGTTTCATCTTCTGGGAAGAGAAATACAAAATATCAAGATTGTAGCGAACGGGAACAGAGATAAGTGGAAGTTCCCGCAGGGTTTGTTGGTTTTATGCGGGGAAAGAGCCACACGCCACCTCAGCCATCAGCGATTGACTGTTTAAACATATTTTCATGACATCACCACACCATGATGGCACACGATGGCTTCCTGATCTCACCGAGAACTCGCGGAACACGAGCTCTGCGGAGGGAACTGGATTAATCATACACTGAGCTTTATTCCTGGTGCACGAGGGGTAGATATTGAGTGTGTCTGTGCTCCATCTCGGAGTAAACTACAGCTCAGTTTCACGGAAATCTGACACCGAAAACGCTTTGGGTAGCGTGTTGTCCTTCTCCGTCCTAAGTATGGGGAGAACCTCGACCCCAGGTGGAGGGATCCGCTTCCCTCATCCGCCAGACAAAGACTTTGAGAGCCTGATGAAGGGAGGTCCACATGGATGAGCCCCGACAGATACACATCAGTCAATTTTCTCACTGCTGTGGGTCTTATATGTTCACTTTATTGCTGAACAACAGTATTGTGAAACAGGAGCGGGGAATTAGCTTGTCTGAGCTGGGTTTAGCATCGCATAGAAATGCAACTGAATGTTACAGAACTTCAAAATCAAGGACAGTTTGTGTTTCACAGTCATTTTTATGCAGCGTTCTGTAATGGCAGCCCAACGTTAGCTGGGTGGTTCCCTCACACATCGAGGTGACATTTTTCAAGCTAATGAGCTTCATATTTAGAAGGCAGGCATGACAGTGAAGTAAAGAGTCGGACTCTCGGTGTGAAATCACCACCATGTTGCAGAAATCTGGATGGATTTCAGGAGTTTTAATAGCTTTGTGTCCTTGTTCCAAAATGCATGTTACCTGCAAAGTCTTTGTGAAGCGCTCTACGTCACAAAACAGACAGCACATACATGCAAGGCTCTCAAGCTTTTTCCAGAATCTTCTGTTAAAAACCAAGAAAGCTCAGACGTCACCAGACCCCTCTGCTCTCTCTCCTCTGTACTCTTGCAGGCGGATGGAACTAGGCTGTCTCTTTGCTAAAGTTAGCCATGCAATTAGTTCAAAAACTAATTAGCTATGAGAGGAGCAGAGGAACGGCAGATTTCCCCAGTGTGTAAAACTTGTTTCCCAGCCCTGGATATGAGTAAATGAGGTCCTGGCGGCCACAGCAAGTATGTCCAAAAAAGAAAGAAATAGTAGTTTGATGTTTGTCGCTTTTTTCTCCTCTAAATTTAACAAAAATAAGTAGTAACAGAAAAAGTAGATTCAATGTGATATGTGTTCAGTATGTGTACTAAAGAAACAAACTTGTCCACCATTTTGCTCCTTCCATTATAAATGTAGTAATCATTGGTGCCTTTGGTAGCACAGTTCATGCTATCTACTTTACCCATGATGCATTGTGCATGTCGAAATCTCTATAACAGACACAGATTCTGTAACACTTGCTAAAGTTATGAGCCTCATTGTCTCAGTGAAAGGAGTCTCAAGCTAAGACGTTTCACATTTGAAGTAGAGTACAACACTAAAGACTGCATTGTTAGCGTGCTTCAAGTGACCCGCTTTTTCTCCTGCTGTTGCTCCACTTGCTTAATTTCATTCAGGTCCTGTCTGTTTCCACTTTAAAGTCAGCTTGTCTGGGAAAAAAAACAAAAACGCTGCATTCCCACATGCTTATGTTTGTATGTGATGCTAGCCAAACGTAGCAATTCACTGGAAATTAAAAAAAAAAAAGTCAGTCTGAGCTTACCCATGAGGCTTGTTGGAAAGAAACTGAAAGCCCAAGAATGTGTAAAAGGACACGAAAACAATTCAAGCTCTGTGGAGGGAGCGCGGCGCTGGCGGCCGGCTAACATCAGGTGCAGCGAAGACTCCCCGCTACGGCTGGGTGAGCGGCGGATCGATGTCATGTGGATCACTTATCCCGAAGCGAGCCAAGTGCTTCACTTGACTGATGCTCTGAACACATTAGGGATTCATAAAGGAGGCGGGTCACGTGGAGGTCAGCCTGATGCGTTCAATTACGTCCCCAAAAATGGCTGACCTAGTTACCTCTGAGGCGCATGGATGTGCAGCAGCCGCTAGCAGCAACGAAACCGCATGGCGAAACAGTTTCTTTCAACAGGTGCCAGTGAGAACATAAAATTCTTTAATCTAAAGCAGAAATACAAAGAGGAGTGTTTAAACTCTTCGCTGGGGTCGGACGAGTACGAGTTTCCACTGTTCCACTGTCAGCGGGGAGGAAATTCTCTGGCACCGAATGAAAGCGGTGGAAGCGTCTCTGGAACATTAGCGATTCATGCACTTGTACTCCCCTGAAGGGATGAGATCAGGAATCACACCCATTTACCAGAAAAAGGCTACTTCTCCAGAAGTCCGATCGAGACGTTAAGTCTGTTTTTTCTGATGTGCTGCTGAACAAAAGCATTCAGCCTCCTTTTTTCAAGGGATTTAACTGTCAGTATCTCACCGGAGGAACTGACAGTTAAAGAATAAGCTGCTCAGTTAAGTAGTTACCCCTCAGCCATTTAACCTTTGAACGTCCGATTTTGAACGGCAGCGACTCAGACGTCAAAGATCAAAGCAGATCAACGCAAGATTTCTCCGGGGAATCATTATTAGATCTATGTCACCAAGGTTCCTTTAATTTCCTACCAAATTTGTTCAGATTATATCAAAAAACAAAATCCCATGCAGAGGTTTTCAAAGGTCAAAGTGACGTTGTGGGAGAAAAAGTGGTTATTTTTGGGTCCTTCAACGAAACGGACCTTGACAGAACCCAAGTCGTGGACATTGACTTTACGGTTTCGTGTCCGCCAAGTCGCTCATACATAGTAGCATTGATCACAGCACATAACACCAATAGAAATAAGTTAAAAACTGTTAAATCGCTCTTGGTCAACCAGGCAGGAGCTCCTGGACCATTAACCAAATTCTCTTTGGGATGGACAGGATGTGTTTTTTCTGTTTCCTTTGCTTCTCGTCCATATCTGAGCCACGGAACCGCCCACGCAGGTGACCCACCCGTCAACAGTGGGTTTCACTTTGGAGACGCCATCATGGACCGAGTAGTAGGAGGAACAATGTCCCTAAAGATCCAGATGGAGAAGCATGAAACATCAGGAGAGTCCCTAAAAACCCTGTTCTGTGGTTAAAATCACCCTCAGGGTCCCTGGGGGTCCTGGAGGGGAACTACTACACGTTCTTGTTTTGATCAGATCTGATGGGTGATGAGGGAGGACAAGATTAGTCCCATCAACCTCAGCTGACCTCAGATCAGAGTAAATAGGCTTTTCCTGTATCTTCCTTTCTTTTTCTCAGCACTGGTGAGCCAACAATACAAGCTCGACTAATACATCGAACCCTTGATTGGAGGAGGGTCCAGGCCTGGTCAGAGAATGAGGGGCTCACTGGGATGTCGTGAGTGTGTTTCTGTTGAACCCCCATGATTGAATCTATTTTCTGAGGCACCTATGACACTCATCTGGACCACAACAATGCCTCCTTTCTCTTCTCGGCCTTACGCTCGGCTGCCCTCCCTGAATACGACCCTGGGTAAAATAATCCATACCCTTGAATACCCCATCCCCCGCAAAACACACACACATGTTGGCCGATAATTGGTCACATGTGAACATTTCCAGGCAAGAACTGATGCAGGAAAGGGCACAAAAATAGATGTTTTAAACATCGTCAACGTGAGCGCGAATGAGACAACTGAGACGGACAACACCGCCCCCGTGTGGCCATATTAAATATCGCTCAATTTTGAATAACAAGCTTTTTAAACACGTAAAAGTGGACAAAAACTTAGCTTAACTTTTTAAACTTTTTCGTAGTTTTTTTAAAAAACTTGATAAAATCAGAACATTCAGAATGGCAACAACTTTCTCTTTGGTCCTGAACCCACAGTTCCTGTGAGGTGGGCAGAGCTGCGGTGGTCTGGGCAGGATCTCCACTTCACACACATTTATCTTCAGTCTGCATGCTGTAAGATCATGGAAGCTCTCTGTAAAGAACAGCAGAGAAAGGTAACTGAAAATGTCCTATTTTTAAAATGAGCATCTGTATTTACAGCCCCTGTAATAGGTTATTGATCATTGTATGTAATAAATGGCAATTTTAGGGATATTTTTTCATATAATTTGCTTGATTAATTCCATTGCTCACATCTTTTATCATATGCAGCATTCTCTTTGTTTGGCATTTCTAACATATTGTTCAGTGCATTACATTTTGGAAAGTGAAGCCTTTTAAAAAGTCAAAATAAAATAAAAATAGAATTTTGAGATTTGCTTCTCCTAGTTGTATTTTATCAACCCAATATCAAATTGTGGAGAAGAAGCTTTATTCATACAGTCTGTCAGCTGAACTGGCGTGGTCAACCCCTGACGTTGGCCTCCCAGAACCGGGTTTTCTTATTCTGATAAGAGTGTAAAGGTGGTGAGGTCATCGCTTCAGCTCCTTATCTTTACACCCATTTAAAGGGAAGATTCCAGCTGTTTGGGTCTGAATATTAACACGTGCACTGGAGTTTCTCATTACGATATTTTCCCATGTCATTTTTTTGCACATGTTTTGCATTACAATGTGTAAAATGAAACATATTTATCACATAAAAAGTGCAGAATAAAACATTTATTATGCCCCAGTTAACATTGTAATTTAGCTTATAGCGCTACTGTGAATCATGAAATCTTGATGCTGGAATTACTTGAAATCTTAAAACCAAATGTTTTTTAGGTTGATGAGCCCCTTATTCATTTAAGATAAATACAACGCCGCCTTGTTTGTGCTAAAACTAACCAGAACCTTCCGTATTTGCAACAAAAATGCAGCGAGAAGTGAGAAATCTCATCTAGACATGAACCTCTCATGAGGTAACCGGGCGAGTTGATGGAGACGACCTTTAACCCGTCGGCTCAGACAGAAACGCAGTGACTCACCTGAGAGCAAGGAAGCAGCATAATCTGACGCCCCACCTGTCGCCTGGCAACGCCAGCGAGGCTCTGGACCGTGATGTGTTGCTCAGGATAGACGCACAAAATGGATTACAGGACAGCACGTCAGTGAGAGGGCATCTCCAGCCTGACAAACACACACACACACACACACACACACACACACACACACACACACACACACACACACACACACATACTCTCTGTGAACCAGATTAGCACCCAAGAAGCTTAGGCTCATTATCAGCTGAGACACAGAAAGGGCAGCTCGGCATCTTTGACATCTCTCCTCATCTCTCTAAAACGAGTGCGGCCTGCTGAATGACTCCATGTTCTTCCAGGACTCCCTCTGAGTGACTGGAAGCTCTTGATCGCAGCTGCAGTGCGATGGAGTCGAAGCCGGACCGTGAGCCCGAGGCCCAGGATCCCGACAACTCCCAGGTGGGGACTGTGGACGCGTCTTGTTTGGATGTGACGGTGGAGCGGCTGGAGCAGCTGACGAAGAGCATGGAGGTGCTGCTGTCCGACGTGGAGCAGATGAGGAGCCACTGCAGCCACCGGGCCACCGAGCTGATGCGGGCAGCCTCCGACCTGAGGCAGCAGCAGGAGGAGCTGAAGGAGAGTTACTCGGATCTCTCCAGGCAGATGCAGGACGTCATGGATTCGGTGGACGAACTCTTCAGCACCAAGAGCGCCTTCGAAGCCAAAGAGAAGCAAGTGCAGAAACTGAGCCGCCAACTCTGAGAGGGGGAAGGCGTCTGACGGACCGACGTGGGTAGGGTGGAGGTGTCGGCTGTGTGGGTCAAGAGGTGAATGTGGTGGTTGTTAAGAGTGTTTTTTTAACGCCACACACCACGATGAGAGACTTGCGAGGGAAAACGTGTCGCTTTCATTTTAGATCATCATGTTCTCTCTGTGTGTGCACGTGTGTCTGTGACCACCAATAACTTAGCACTGCTAATTGCTAATTTCCCTGGTGGACACCCCCTAAAGGGATCAATAAAGTTATCTTGAATCTTGAATCTTGAACTGAATTGAAAGTGTTAAAACAGACGTATCACAGTTATTTCACGTTGACAGTTAAATGCACATGTGAGTGGAAACCTTGTTGGCCTCCACAGTATTTCGCTTTTGTCGGGTTCCTGTTGGTATTTCTTCCCGTACAGGCAACGTACCACCGTGGTTTCTCATTCAAATAGAGCTAAATGCAGCTTCAGGGCAATTTCGCAGCCACAAACTATTTTCTGTCACGGTGTGTTTTTTGTGTTACGCCATGTGTGAAACGGACGCGGAGATGGTCGTTTAAAACTCTAAACTTGGACTCTTACATAAAGGCCTATTATTGCTTTGACATTTGGAAATAATGTGTGCAACCATTAAATCATGTTAATTAAAAATATCATGTCATTGGATTAGAGTTTGTTCGGTCAGAGTGCAGTTTCAAGGACAAGCAGCTTTGATCACAAAGCAATCTTTTGTACTATGTAACATTGTATTACTACTGTACTATGCTGTAACCTCAACTTTAACCTTCCTCCCACCCTCAGAGATGTAGCTAAAACATCAAGACTCCATTAGCTTGTTAATGCATTCTGAACGATAGCCCATCCCAGATCCAGATTAATTCAGCCCCCTCTCTCCAACCATCCTGATTCTCTAACCAGAATCCGGAGTTCGTAATCTGCCGCCTCAATCCTCCACAATCCTTCCATCAAGGTGTACCCTCTAAGCCTAAATTCTTCATGTATTTTATACAAATATATAGAAAATGTAAAAAATAAGCCGTAAATATATTGCATCCACTTAGTAATTTACAATTTCATAGATTATATTTGGTTTAAAAATATTTGCTGTGTTATATGTTCTAGCATGAAAAACAAAGACATTTCGACAAACAAGGTTTGACAAATTCATCGATAAATTTTTATTCGGTGTCGATTACGGTCGGACTTTTACATTGAAAGCTGTTGTGAAATTTATTTTGAAGTCACATCTACTTCCGGAATAAAACTGTTTCCGTTTCCGCTAAAAAATCTTAAACCGCTCCATCACTTGCGAGTAGAGAATTGTTAAATAAGAGTTTTTGCCCTCAGAAATACAGAAAGTGTATATGATCAGAGGATGGTAAGCACGCTTTTTTTTAACATTAGAAGGTCAAATTACTCTATACGCTCTTGAGTCTACTAAAGCGAAAGTTGGCGAAAACATTTTAATATAGTGTGTATTCCATTTTACGTTCTCCTAAATAGGCCGTGTTTAAAATCAATAAGCAATTAACTTCTCTTTAGGTTTTAATGTGAACCATTTAGGGAGAAAAATTTAGCATATAAAATGTATTGTTATATAACAAAGTTAATCTTTAAATAGTCGTTAAGTGTTGACCGACCGTCATTTTCCTAGTTTGTTGTCATTTACGATGAATTTATGAAGTCCCATTGCTAAAACAAAGGGTCAAAGTAACAGTCTAATCTGCAAATACATGTTGTGGAGTTTGTAATTTATATGCAGTAACTAATATTATTGTTTACAGTCTCACACAATTTTGCTCGTCCAGCCCACGAAGAGACCGGAGGGCCGCACATATGCGGACTATGAGTCAGTAAATGAATGTATGGAAGGTGAGCCTTGGGCCAATTTACACAGAAATCAAAAGGCAGGATTGCCCTAATAAGGTTTAAATGTAGCTCCAGAGAGTAAACATATTTTGTTATCGATGAGATAACATTAGCCTCATTTGGTTTCAAGGATATACCAAAATAAAGCAGACACGTGACAGTGATACAACATAATATAGGACCTCATTTTAAGACCAATCTTCTTCAAATAACCTTAAAAAGCCTGCTTTTGATAAAGAACAACCACAGATGATTACATGCCTGTCCAAATTTAGATTTTGTTCCAATATCTTCTAGGGGTTTGCAAAATGTACGAAGAGCATCTGAAGAGGATGAATCCAAACAGCCCCTCGATCACCTACGACATTAGTCAGTTGTTTGATTTTATTGATGACTTGGCAGATCTGAGCTGTCTCGTGTAAGTACAACTCACCCTGCAACTAATACTGCATTCTGTCTGTTGAGCATCTTTTTAAAGGAGAGTATCATGGATTATTTTATACAGGTACAGAGCTGACACTCAGACATACCAACCATATAACAAAGATTGGATTAAGGAGAAGATATATGTCCTGTTGCGCCGTCAAGCACAGCAAGCCACATAGAAGCACATCGCCGGTCATTAAGAGTTAATCACAGTGGTGAGAACATTGATCCCTGTCTTTCAGATTGTCGGTTTGAGTTGTGCAGTTTCAGGCTTAATATTATGTGCCTGTTCTTTGATTTAGGAATACTGTAGTGTAATCATTTCTATATAGTTGTGAATTCAATACCCCATTGACTGCTGACCCTTACATTTAACTGATAACTGTTTTTTTTTTAACTGTTTATTTCATGTCATGCACATCTTCAGTTATACACCCCCACATGGATTTATATAAAATAAAGAAGTCCTTCTGGATTGTGTCCATTGTGAACTTGTGTACAATTACCCACGTGAATGATTTTTATCTTTTCGCTGATACATTCTCATAATTACTTACGGACATGTTTTAAAAAATAATCTGAAAATAAAATAAAATCTGAAATAATGTAAGATGCGTCACTGAAGTGCACACGAGTAGCCGTGTTCGTGTGTCTTTAAACGCGGCGGGCTGCCCTGTTGTTGCTGTGCTGGAAACCCCGTAGTGACTGAAGGGACCCAAGATGGCGGAACACTCAAGGGGGGAACCGTTAGCATTTAATTGAGCGACATGCTCCGGATGAATGGCGGATAAGGTTATAATGTAAAGCGTGGATGTGAAATAATTACGCGACTGCATCTAGGCCGTTTGCAATATTTCTGGGACGTATGAGCAACAGTGCGGAGAGAATGGTTTCTCCGCGGCCCCAAGCCAGAACATGGCGGAACACTTGGGAAGAAATAGCAGCTAACGCTAGCTAGCTGGCGTATTTTTTACAGTTGCTTCTGGGAACAGAGGCGTGTGTGGGCCATAGATCTGAGTAATATTTTCTGTTCCCACCGTTTGTGAATTTTCTTGAAGGTACTGTTAATTCTTGAATATGTGGCATACATGTAGTTAGCGCGTTAGCTAGTCAACTCATTCGCTTGCTAGCCAACGTCTCTGGGAAACGTTGGCCGCCGCCGTACATACTGTACTAGGCAATATTTTGAATTGTAACTTTGGTTTTTAATAGGAATATACTTTTATAGATCGGTTCCTGGATTTGGTGGGTCGTGTGAGGTTGACTTGTAAATTAACTTTAATTTACATCTGCACTAAGATCACTCTAATTGAGTGTAAGCTGATTGGCGCGCGTTGCTCGTAACCATAACAAGTCAATATTGGGTTGACTTGTTTAGGCGACCATATATTTTTCACTGCAACATTTATCAAGGAAGTGACCTGGATATTAAGGAGTGTTGAATTTGAGCTCCTGCGAAGAACTGCTTCCCTGGTTGACCTCTGGGGTTTGTTACGGGAGTGTACGGTCGAGCCCGGAAGAGGTAAACCCGACTTTTAGAGCCAGGATCCACGGAGGGAAGCTGCCTTACAGCTTGTGGCCAAGATGACGGACACTCGTCGGCGAGTTAAAGTCTATACCCTCAATGAGGACAGACAGTGGGACGACCGTGGGACCGGGCACGTCTCCTCGGGCTATGTGGACCGGTTGAAAGGCACATCTCTATTGGTGCGAGCAGAAAGTGACGGTAAGTCCTTTTTATGCTCGACTCTTTTAGAAATATTGGCCAGTGGAAACCGACGCCAACTGCTAACCATGCCCGCATAGTGAAGCATTAACCCAGCTTCCTCATTTGATCTTTGTTTTTGTTCTTGCAGGGTCCTTGCTGCTGGAGTCAAAGATAAATCCAAACACAGCCTACCAGAAACAGCAGGTACGCCAGCGCTCATTCCCTCTGGAGGTTACCTGACAGCTGGCATTTACGTATCTGTGAACAAAATGACTCAGAGTTCGGAGCAGATGCTAGCAAAATGTCCAGGAAATGGGCAAAGGGACGGACGACGAAAATTTGGTGACGGTTCAGATTCCGGCGGGACATTGACGTTCCGTAATCCGAAGATCAAACCCAACGGGCTTTGATCTAAAGTGCCGTTGCTTTTAAAGCAACTTAGAATGTTATATATGTGCTGTAAACTGTCACGTGGTGAAATGCCCTGCATGGTGGTCTGTGCTCTTGAGTTTTTCTAGTTTTGAATGCGGTGTCCTCATTTGTTCTTTTTACTGAATAGTTTTTTTTTGTTTTAGGATACATTGATAGTGTGGTCAGAGGCTGAAAATTACGATTTGGCGCTCAGCTTCCAGGAGAAGGCTGGATGTGATGAAATCTGGGAGAAAATATGCCAGGTAGCTACTGTGCCGTTTTTGGGCTGCTAATAGTTTCACCGTGTCCACCCAGTTGACATTTGCATTATTTTGTCATCATTTAGGTGCAGGGGAAAGATCCATCAGTGGACATTACCCAGGACGTAGTAGATGAGTCGGAGGATGAGCGTCTTGATGAAATGTCTTCACCGGGTTTGGAATTACCGCCATGCGAACTGAACCGTTTGGAAGATCTGGCCGAGCTTGTGGCCTCGTCTCTACCGTCACCTCTGCGGCGCGAGAAACTGGCACTGGCCGTGGAGAACGAGGGCTATATTCGCAAGCTCTTGGACCTGTTCCACGTCTGCGAGGATTTGGAGAACAGAGAGGGACTACACCACATCTATGAAATCATTAAAGGCATCTTTCTGCTTAATCGCACGGCACTGTTTGAGGTCATGTTTTCTGAGGAGTGCATCATGGACGTCATTGGCTGCCTGGAGTTCGATCCAGCGCTGCCCCAGCCCCGGCGGCACAGGGAGTTCCTGACGAAGACGGCCCATTTTAAAGAGGTGATTCCCATCTCTGATCCCGAACTGCGTCAGAAAATCCACCAGACATATCGAGTGCAGTACATTCAGGACATGGTGCTTCCTACGCCCTCTGTTTTTGAGGAAAACATGTTGTCCACGCTGCACTCCTTCATCTTCTTCAACAAGGTGGAGATTGTGGGCATGCTACAGGTGAGAGATTAACGCGTTTTAACAACATCCACAGATTGTCCGTCTTTTTAGCCGCCATGTGACAGGTACAGGTGACACGAGGACGAGATTGTCCTTCGTCCAGTGGAGATTGTCTGCTTGTCTTTTACGATCATGTGATCATTGTTTCTGTGCTGCGACACCTCAGCGCTGTTTATGAGTGGCTGTGTCCATAGAGACGGAACAGTGGCGTGTAAATCAGTTACAGCGTCATGATGAACCTGCAACTGGCGCACGCGGCTACGCAACGGCGTTGATTAAAACAGATCGAACCTTTCTTTGGGTCATCGTGCAGTTGAGGTGTGTTAAAGACCTGCATGTCCTGTTCACCTCCACATCTCCTTCTCTCCCCGTTTCAACGTCAGGATGATGAGAAGTTCCTGACTGTCCTCTTTGCACAGCTAACAGACGAGACTACAGATGACGACAAACGGCATGAATTGGTAACAAAGACTTGTGTGCGATTTCCTGATTTCCTCGCTAACTTCCTCTCAGGACCCACCGCTCATCGAGCTGTGCTGATTTCTCTTTACAGGTAAATTTCCTAAAGGAATTCTGTGCATTCTCGCAAACGTTACAACCTCAAAACAGAGATGCCTTCTTCAAGACGTTGTCAGGCATGGGCATTCTCCAAGCCCTAGAGGTCATACTGGTGAGTTTAAACGTTCCGCGAGCTTTAATAAGATGCCGAAAGGCTGCTGAAGAGTAAATGTTTGGCCATGGAACAGGGAATGGACGATGTCCAGGTTCGTGCAGCAGCAACGGACATTTTTTCATACTTGGTGGAATACAACCCCTCTATGGTACGAGAGTTTGTCATGCAGGAGCCTCAGCAAAACGATGACGTAAGTGCAGCGTCGGCCAGAAGCAGATGGTTCAGGTGAATGCAGACGTCAGACATCTCACCTGTTGTCATTTATTGGCTCTCCAGGACATCCTTCTGATCAACCTCATCATAGAACACATGATTTGTGATACAGACCCAGAACTAGGCGGTGCGGTGCAGCTAATGGGTCTGTTACGGACTTTGGTGGACCCGGAAAATATGCTGGCAACAGCAAATGTGAGTTTTGTCATTTGACTGATGATTATCAGAAAGAAATACCTGAAAGCAAGTTTTCATTTTAGTGTGTCACTTTTGAGTGAACTTTATTTTAAATTGATTTAGCTGGTGGTTAGACGACTTGTTAACATAGCACGATATCATAAAACAACAGCACAAATCCCTGTTTTTATAACTGAAGTGGCTTATTTATTTCTCTTGTTTTCAGAAAACAGAGAAAACGGAGTTCTTGAGTTTCTTCTACAAGCACTGCATGCATGTTCTCTCAGCTCCACTACTGGCCAACACCACAGAGGAAAAGCCTAGCAAAGGTATGGAACACTTACGGCTGTAAACGTTGGCGGGGTTTTCAAATGCTGCATTGGGAAGAATGCAAATGTCTATTATTGCTCCATCAGATGATTTCCAAACATCCCAGCTGCTGGCCTTAATATTGGAGCTGTTGACGTTCTGTGTTGAGCACCACACCTACCACATCAAGAACTACATTATCAACAAGGACATCCTCAGGAGGGTGCTGGTCCTCACTGCCTCCCAGCATGCCTTCCTGGCACTCTGTGAGTCCCACAGTTATCCCGAGATCATTCCCACCGTCCCTCTTTGAACGATTCATAGGTTTTAGGCTCCTTTTCATCTGCTGTCCTCCTCTCAGGTGCTCTGCGGTTCATGAGGAGAATAATTGGTCTGAAGGATGAATTCTACAATCGCTACATCATGAGAAATTTTCTCTTTGAACCTGTGATTAAGGCTTTCCTCAACAACGGCTCTCGATACAATCTCATGAACTCAGCCATCATTGAGATGTTTGAATATGTACGAGTGGTGAGTGTTCACTTTCGGGGTCTATGTTTTCCCTGGTGGTAGGGCAAATCACCCCCAATACACCTATATTATTCCAATAATAATCCCAATACATCTATTATATTACTGCCTCCAAATGTAAACAGTTAGCTTTATTAGTTTTTATATGTGTTTGAGGCCATCTGTTATACAAGTTTGTAGCGTCTCCATAGAGTAACGCATCTCCTTTGTCTTGTCTTAACTTCCTCCACATTCCTTTTCCTGCACACCCTCCGTTGCTACCAGGAGGACGTGAAATCTCTCACCGCTCACATAGTAGAGAACTACTGGAAAGCCCTGGAAGATGTGGACTATGTCCAAACGTTCAAAGGTCTGAAGCTACGCTACGAACAGCAGCGAGAGAGGCAAGACAACCCCAAACTGGACAGGTAAAAGCCACTTTTGACATTTGTTTCATTTTACATGGATGCTGGTCAATGGAAAGACTGTTTCTTAAATATTGTATCTTTTGTGGTACTGAACATTAGATTAGCATTATGTGGGCTCATGTGACATCGGGGGCTAATGTCCTTACCCGGTCCTCCAGCCTAATGCCTATTTAGTTGTTAACTAGAGGCATAAGGTTAACGTATTTGATGCCGTCCCCTCCAGCATGCGTTCCATCCTAAGAAACCATCGCTTCCGTCGTGATGCGCGGACTCTGGAGGACGAAGAAGAGATGTGGTTCAACACAGACGAGGACGACCTGGAGGACGGCGACGCGGTGGTTCGGCCCTCTGACAAGATGAAAACAGAAGAAGATCTCATGGAACCCATCAGCAAGTTTATGGAGAGAAAGAAATGTAAGTGTTTTCAGTGGCCGGATAGTTCAAAGTCGGCGGTGTCCTGAGAGATGAGAATATCTGATCTGTGTCCAGTGAAAGAACCAGAGGACAAAGAAATCCTGGCCAAATCCAGCTTTTCAGGCAGGCAGAACCCCAGCTTCAAACTGGCCTTCTCTGGCTCCACCAAAACCAGCCTGTCCAGCCCTCCTCCCTCTGCCCCGCTGAGCCCAGGCTCTCCAGGATCCCCGGGTTCTCCAGGCTCTGGAGCACGAGGCTCTTCCAACACAGCTGTAACGACAAAGGTAGCTCAACCATCGTGCTTGTCTTTCGTGCTCGGAGGCGAAACCAAAATGCTTTTTGATTTGAAGAGAAATCCCAAGTGTGCGATGAATTCAAGCGTGTGTCTGGTCTTCAGGGAGGCCTGGTGGGCCTGGTGGACTATCCCGACGATGATGAGGAAGAGGACGACGAGGACGACGGGGAGAGCAAAGAGGACTCTCTGCCGCCCACAAAGAAGCCGAGACTCAGCTAGTGAAGCATGGTTGCGTTCAGCGTGCGCTCCACTCGGACGGCTTCAGTGCGTAAACTTTCCACAGGAACGATCCAACGGGTCAGCAGACTGACTGAATGAAGGAGCGGACAGCCGACGCAGCCGCCTCCCCGAACCCACTGCATACAAGTGCCAATCAGGAAATTAGGAGAGAATTCCTGTCTGAAGTTTAACGGACGTGTACGTCGGGGGAGACGCGGTGACCCAGCGCACTGGGACAGCTGCGGTCCGGCTGGTGCTGCTGACGTACCGGAGGAATAGACCTCACACACAAACATGTTCCTGCAGAGTGAATTTCCAGAGCCCGTGGGCTCGGACCATAACCCACTATCCCCCGACCCACCCCCCCCACTCAGGGATGGACTTCACAGCAGCCCAGACGGTTGGCCAATTAAGACCCAGAACCACCACTTGCACCCCTTCTTCAGAATTCACATCCTTGTTTCTTTATTTTCCTTCCTCCTCTGCTTCTTCTCCTCCCGTGTCTGTTGCGTTGTGTCTTTTCTTTTTTTAAGTTAGTGCATAGGACCAGATGGGGGACAGCGCGCTGTCCTCGCTGTCGCTTTGATGATGTCATCAGTGTTTTTCGGGAGAGGGGAAAAAAGCCAGCATTTCCCTCATGGGTTCGTTTTTGTTTTCTATTTGTCTCCGATTCTCCTGTTTTTGTAAATGACAAAAGACCTGCCTTTGAATGTTCAGGATGTTTTCAGTCACACTTGAACAGGTTTTTAAAGACCTCAGTAGGTGAGCTAGTTTTACCCTTTTTGCCCTTTGAAACTGCAGATTTTTTGGAGAATTTGTAATCCCGTCTTGATTAAAGATTGAGTGGAATTGAGATTTGATGATTCATTTCATATCTTCTCATTTTTCCTCGTCCTTCAGTGTACGCTCGATCGTTCCAAATGTTTGGGACCACTAAAATGATCTTTACTATCAGACTTCCGTGCTTAAATCCTCAAATCAGAAGTATTTTCCTGTTTTTAATCTTTAGTCGAGGGAACGACTGCACCATATTGGTTTGATTGATCCAATGTCGTTGGGTTAAACATGGCTAACACAAATATTCCTGGTCCTGTAAATGTTTTCTTTCTGTTTTTTAAGTAAATTTGTGAATTCTTCCAAAGAACAAATGAGTTTTGTTGAAACACTGTCTATAATACATGATCATTATATTTTGTTTAGCTCTGACTCGCTTCTCATGTGTTTGGTTCGGCTCGTCTTCTCTTTTCCATGAATTAAAGCACTGTTATGTCGTTGGTAAAGTGAAATATACTGTTTTTATCACCCGATTAAGTCAGTTTATGTCCAATTTACATACAGTCGATACGTGTCCGTCCACTAGGTGGCAGCATCGACGCACGAAATAATTGTGGCGCCGTTTAAGCAGCGTAGTTCAAATCAAAAAACTTCCACTTTTCCTGCTGAGCCATAAAACACTTGTAACTTTTGTTTTTCTGTACATCTAAATCTGTTTATATTTCAATGGGGGGGGGGGGGTGAAATATACCCTCCCCCCCCCCCCACCATTCAACAGTATTAACTCCAATTCTTTAGCTGGAGTGTCATGTCTCAGTTGTATCCTCACAAAAGGTTTTGTTGCTTACAAGGATCGAGCGTAGTTTAAGGAAAATGTCGGCGCCTCCCAGCGTATGTGGTCGCCTCGGTGGGGGTTTGAGTATGACTCAAAAACAAACAGAATCAAGGCCACCAAGAAGTCACTGTGTTGTCTTGCCAAGTGCATTGTGGCCTTCAAACACTGCCTATTAATTAAAAACCAACAGAAGAGGATCACTCGGCGCTCAGTGTGCAGGGAGAGCCGTCACACAACGCCTATTAAAGCTTCCATTCACATGAAAGCCATCTCCAGACAACGGCAGCTTTTCAGGAGCGGCGCTCCCTGCCAGCCTCCGTTTGCTCCTCAACAGGATTGGGGCATTTAGAGTGTGTGAGTGTGTGTGAGATCTCTCTCCCTCTCTGTGCCACTGCAGAGACCAGCCTGTTCCTGGTGCCAGCCACTTCTTCCCCAGGATGCCGCCTCCACTCCCAGTGCCAGGGCTCTCGCCCTGCTCTGCACGTCAGTATGTCTGCCAGATTGAAGAGTCTCCATCGGTGACACGGCCGTCCAGCTTCCTGTGGGGCAGCTGAAAAGCTGCTTTGACAGCTCTCTTGATTGACCTGGTTCCATCTCCTCATTGTCTAGACAGCTGGTTGTCAGTTCTTTAAGTTTCCTTCATCATCCTATCTCTCAAACAGATTTTACAACACAGTTAACTGATCACTGTATAAATGATTTATTTAGATCAAAAATGAATCTTGGCTTCATTTATTTATTTATAATGGAATACTGATTTAATTGATCCATTATAAAAGTAAATTTCGCTTTTAGTTTGGCCACACGCTGCAGTATTCCAGGAGGCCTGTAGGCGGCAGTATAGACCACTCGGAGGGTGAAGGGTTTAAGTTTGGGCAAGTAATTAATCAAGTAAACAGCTTCCCTATTCGTTTCTAACACCAACGTGTTTGAAAATAGTATAATTTTAATCGGATCTCAATTTATACCTCCCCACTTTTTTTAAAAATTAGAATAACTGATCAAAACAAGACAGCGATCTATTATAGTAACCCGGTGGAATCCCCGTCACCAGACCAGGGTCCGAAATAGGAAATGAGACACACGTGCGCTTTTGGGAAACCAAAGTGAGGTTGTCAAAACAGCCGTACCGAGTCTACCAGCGGGTTTCCCCGCCGAGCAGGGCTCCTCTGCGGACAATGACCCGTGTATCCAAGGTACAAAGTGTTCTCTGTGGCCGGGCCGGAGCGCCCCTACATTTATGGGGGTGACTGGCCGTGCTCAGCACAGCATGTCCGCCTGAGCGTGCGTGATCAATCATCGTGGTTGAAACAATGGAGCCGTGTGAAGAGAGAAGGCTGCAGGCCCGACCCGCCACCTCGGGCGTCCACGACGGCCCGGGTCGCCATCCGTCGGTAGCGAAATGAAAGGGAGGAGGCAAACGATCATCGGCCACATCTGGTCCACATTAGGCGGAGGTGAGACGTGGAGACGAGCACAAGTGCGCCGTGCTTTTTCATGGACTCCCCTTTAATGTCTGACAGATACCTTAAGTCAAAGCTACAGTGTATCTCCTCCATCTGTGCCCGAAGGCTCACATGGAGACCTGCTTCAACGAAACAAGCTCTTTAGTCTTTGGAATGACTCGGGCCTCTCTGCCCATAATTGCCTTGAATAATTTTCTGGAAACTGCCCTGTTGCAAAGGCATTTGCCCTTTAAATACATTAAAAGTGTTGGCAGAATGACCCACTCCAGCCTTCTTTGCTTGGTCACACAAACAGGTTTTTCCCTTTACCTGTCCTAAATGAGTCTTGCATTGGGAGAGGTCATAAATAAAGGTCAGGAGATATTTCCTACACCGTTAGTATGATTAGTTTTAGATGCCCTAAAATCTCAGGCAAATGCAGGAGGAGAAAACTGTCACCTCTGGAATCTGCATATGGCGGTTGTCAATACTCCGGATACAAGCGTTCCTTAGCCTGCATCATAAACCAGCAGCAAAGCCCACGCTGCCTTTGTTCCTCTGGAACGCTCTGCGGTTCCTTCATAATCCCTGCAGCATAAATCAAAGATAAGTAATGAGCTTTCCCAGGAAAAGGTGGAAGTGGAAGAACATGGGGTTGATCTGCAGTCGCTAAACGCTAAGTGGCCGGTGTTGTGCTTCAGAGCGGGGGCACAGGAAACACGCGTGTAAATGCATGGCTTCTTAGGCTGCGTGTGAAATGAAAATGTCACAGTGATAAAGAGTGCACCTTCCCTAAACCAGTGTGTGTGTGTGTGTGTGTGTGTGTGGGGGCGTGCAAGATGGGTCGGAAGTAAAGTTGTGAGCCTTGCTGTAAATCCACACCACGAGCTGCAGACGCTAGATCACACACATGCCAACACTTGGGTCTGTTCCTCGGAGCAGCATATGTGGACTGGTGCATATTTATGTCATGGAAGTGTATGTTTACTGCTATGTGAAACTTAATTCTATAAGATCAGTGGGCTTCTGGGCCTGTATACTTTTCTTTTATTTGCCTCTTTGTTCTGAAATGATGCAGAGCACCAGATGAGTAGAGAACAGAACAGCTTCTGTAGAAGAGAACACAAGCAGCAGCAGACATCCAATGTGTTAAAACCCCCCCAAAAAGGTTAGCTTAGGGTTCTGAAGGGCAACGCACACACCGCCATGCCTGGCTATTGAATTTACCTCACGCAATGTAGTATGAATGAAGCCCTTAAAGGTATCGGCTTCCAGTCAATAAACAGGGGAATTGGCTGCATGGTTCAGCAGGAGTTGAACATGTGGGACCAGTCACAAACGCACACACTCGCGCTGCCCCGGTCACCAGTCGGGAGACTAATGTGTGCGTTAAACTCAGCGTTCAACTTCACAAATCCATCCACCGAGTCAATGGCAGTGCCTTGGTGGGCTTTGGGCTCCGTCCGGTAACACAAAACTAATCAAACTGAGCCCCCCCCCCCAACCAACCTAAATGTTGTTTGACATTTGACAATTTGTGTCCACTTTTGTTTCCAGGCAGGGAATCCAGATCAAACGCATTGGCCTTTTCCCGTCACTCCTGATGACTCCCGGTTTGCTGCTGTGTGAGGCTGTTCGATGGCGGCGCTGCGGTGCGTGTCCTCGCCACTCCAGGTGTGTGTGTGTGTGTGTGGGGGGGGGGGGGGCAGTGGCCAGTCATTTACCTTTTCCCACCTCCATCTCTCTCTCTCACCCTGAATAACTGTCATCCTGCAGGATGCATGGCATCAACGCTCCTCTGATTCAAGGGCACTTTTAAATCTTACCCCCTTTCACACACTTGCACCTCATCTAGCTCCCCATTGCTCCCCTCGTAGACTCGGGGCATGTGGTTTTCCTGGGCAGGAGATAAGAGAGACGTGTCAGCCTGTGGTACTGAGCAAACACATCTTTTATCCGGCCCCCCCCCCCCCCCTCCTTTGACTCCTCTCGCCCTCTCCGAGGAGCTAAAGGAGAAGAGACAGATCTCCTCGTTGCTGACGAAAAAGCCTCTCCTTCCTCCTCCGGTGGGGCACATCAGAGGCATGTGCTCCTCGCTTTATGAAGGGAAAAGTGGTCCCCCGCCCCCACAAACTCTGCTTCCATTTATCTCTGACTACCTCACCCTGGTCCCCGTGCACACGCTCACATGTCTGCGGCACATGCACGCATGCACAGGCTGGGTTCGCTTTGATTCCTGATTGCCTCTGGTTTCTGCGGCGGCTCGATCAGGTTACTGTTCAAACTACGTGCCGAGCGAGGCGTGCGCGCCCGCCTGAGCCGTCCCTGTGTGTGGAAGTGTGATGAGAGATTCTCAGTCGGCGTTGAGAGTGGCGCTGTGTCGGGAGCTATTTTTAGCACAGGCCTGAATCCGTCCCCCGGCTGACAGCGCCGTTCCGTTATCGTCGGGCTGCAGCGCACGACTCTGCTCTCGCTGCTATGGGGGGGGGATTCTGATTCTATTCTGAGGCTTTTTATAGGCTCCTCTACTCTGCATACATTCTGTGACTTAGTCAGTGTGTCAAGTACTTGGGGGGGGGGGGAGATATTTCCCGTAGCTGGACGACATACTTTCATTGTGCACGGAAAGGCTTGATCTCACTTGGCAGACACACCCTGCAGATTGCACTTCACACGTTATTTCCCCTCCACGCCCTGGGCTATAGCGCCCGCCATCACCCTGGCCCTCGCAGGCCCTACCTTTGATGGGTAGAACCGCGTGAAGGGTCAGATGGTGTGGAGGGCCTGTGATTCCTTGAAGGGACATTAACCACGAGGGCCCGAGGAATGGCCTTGTCCATCACAAGTGTGTGAGTGTGTGTGTTTACCTTGCAAAGTGTGCGTGCGCTGTGATGTCCGCTGGTGTTTTTATTGCACATGAGCCGTATGGCAAAAACAAACCTGGGAAAATGATCCTCCAAACACCAAGTTCTACTGTAACCCCCTTAACATCTGACCTGAGACCGGGGTGATGTTCATTCAACTGGTGTACACGGAGCTCTTGACACAGGGAAGCTGCGTGTTGGATCACACACACACACACACACACACACACACACAGAATTTGAGTGTGTTTTTCTGTGTGAAAGTAGCAAAAAATGCCATCAGAAATGGGGAGACTATCTCTTCCTGTTTCAGTACCCAGCTCTTACCGTTCATGGAGATGGCAGTGGCGTGTTTGGTCTGGGTTAAATGCCCGATCCTCTGGTCGGGTCGCTCAGCCTGATGCTGGCTGAGGCGGGCTCAGTGTAACTGGTGCTGTCTGGCCCTCTGGGTGGTCAGGCTGCTGAAAAGGTTTTGGACTGGGTCCAGGATAAAGTCCTCAGTTGGCTCCATGGCTCTTCCGGAATAGACTGGCCAAAAAAGTTGTCCATTTTGTATTGAGCACTTATGGTACTGTAAATACTTCACTTTCAATATCCAGCTCTGAGTCTAACTGCTCGCTCTGACTGACACTTTTGCCGAATTGCAAGTATTTTCCTTTCGTTGCTGTTTCTCCATTTGCAGTGAAATTTGTTTTACTTGTAATACTGTAAACCTTCCATAGAGCTCAATTAAGCAGGAGTTTGGTCTAGAAAATTCAAAGAAATGTTCCTTTTGGTTTTACTCTAAAAGCCCTTTGAGGTTTTCTGGAGTTTTCAGTTACAAACGACATCTTTTCCCTGGCAGCTCTCTGAATCGGAGAGGAAAAACAAAATCTACTTGTATCTCCCAATTAATAATTCATGTTATTTTTTGAGAAAGTCCATAAAGGCAATTTTAAAGAGATTTTTAATTTGGGCAACTGGGACTGTCGTGATTTTCAGCTTGAAACTACAATTTAGCGGTTAAGATTTGCTATCGCCAAAATCACATGTACTCTAACGATAAACAAACAAAATAACAGCCATTAAAATAGGATTGAGCCAAAGAAAGCATTGCCATTGATGAATGGAGTCAATTATCCAAGCTCTGGCCCTGCTCCATATGTAAGGAATTGTAAACTACAGTTGTTAGCATGGCCGCCGAGGGACACGAGCTAAGACATTTCTTTCTAATCAGCTTCAGATCACACTATCGCTTCATATCCATTGTCTTTGTGTGGTCTGTTTTCATATGCTGACTTGTAACTGCAAACTATTGTATCAGTCTTATCTGTCATCTGCCTCCAAGTCTCAATCTTATCAGCTCCGGCACACTCTGCCCGAATACTACAACCTACGGCCTGTAGCGGGCGGGTCAAAGTTCGCCTGTTCCTGGGCTCACCCCTGCCTGACCTCTTCTGATGGGATAGCCCACGCACACAAAGGAACCCCAGTGGCCAGTGGAACCACCCCAGTTAGCCCCAGCAGGGACTGATGGGAGAAAGGTTTCCGGGTCAGGGGTCAGCGGGATGCCACATGCTCGGTCATCTGTCACAAGGCTCACTCATCTTGGATGACAGTGGAGGCCTTTGAGAGGTGCCCTGTCCTCCGTCAGAGCCCCAACACTCACGAGTGGATCTGGTTCTTTCAGGCTCCTGGCGATGAGAAGTAGGGACGTGTTAAACTGGAGGGAGTCTTCATGCCATGTCGAGCTTACAGCAGTTTTTTGTTGGGTTTTTTTTCCACAGGATGCTTACAAATCGGCTCGAAGGATTGCAGACACATTTCAGTTCTGTTTTCCTGTGACTGTCTCACAAACTGAGGCGACAGACGCAGTATAGGGTCGAGGTCAGCGTGTCCAGACGGGATGCAGGGCTCAGTTCCATGGCAGAGCGCCGCCGTCACTGCTGAGGAGGTGAAACCTGACTCGGATCGATGGGTTCACCTCAGCTGTTGTCCCTGGAGGCCGCTCACTCTGGCTCACTGCCTCCACTCCCTGTCTGCCTTTTCCTGCAGCTTCACTCTCTACGGACCTTCTCGCATCTTCTCTTTCCCCAGATCTGGAGTGCGCCACGCTCTGTGCCACCAAAACAAACCAGGGAGCACAAACAATCCAGAACAAATAATATATCATTACCCCCCCCCCCCCCCCCCCACCCCCCCCACCCCCACTTTACTGAGTGTTCATCTTCCTCTTTGATCGATCTGCGGAAGGAGCTCCTCTATCTTCCTGTTGCGGACGATCAAAGTGTCTGAGGAATGTTTTTTAATTCATATGGTTCCAATGTGTGTGTGTGTGTGTTTTCTGGTGGGGGGGGGGTGCATTAGAACATTATGGCTACTATACAAACTCCCAGGGGAGGCATGCTGCAACACATGTGTGCACTCTACATATTTGTAAGTGCACATATGTGCAGAAATATGCACATGGTAGAATGAATGGGCTCTTGGCATTGATCTGGTTTTCGTTTTGTACCATCGGAAGTCTTGGGGATGGGGGGGCAGCGTTGTTGTTGCATTGAGGGCAACAGTTCAAGCAAGACACACAAAATACAACCAAGATGAAGAACTGGGGCAGGTTATGACAAACATATTTATTGTGTTACCTCTCCGATGCACAGAATCAAATGGCTACAACAGAACAGCCGAGTGGAACGCTGACTTTTGCTGGATGAGGGCAAAAGGAGACGTGGTGGATCTGTGCCTTCCTTCCACAGGAAGTCAATTAGTGCTGCTGACGGGGCAGACTGACGGATGTGCTGCGCAAACTCCACGGCAATGCTGACGGTCCTCATTATTATCCAGCCTTCACTGAGTGGAAAGGATGGAAAATGGTTAGAAATTAGAATTAGGGGGAGTGGCCATAAACAAGATCTGCTTGGCGAGTGAGGGAGCTCATCAAGGTGTCTCTCTGTGCCCCCAGACCTGCACCTGGGGAAGACTTTGCCCCGATGCAGCCGTGACTACGTCCCTGTGTTTTGGATATGAAAAAGGAGAGCTCCAGCCAAGAGCCTTTTCCTGTAAACGTCCTCCTCTGGGTGAGAACCATGAATCCCCCTCTGGCAGCATTCCAACCGGAAGCACAGATCACGTCCAGTCAAAACTGGCCAGTGTTTGGTTTCCACCACGGAACGCCACTGGCGCCCGGCTGTGTTTGGGAAAGAGGGGAGGGCTTCAGGATGAGAGGGTGTGATACAGGTGAACAGCGGACCTCTTGTATCTAATTTGTTAATTTTCCTGGAAGTGAGGAAAACCTTGACAACCTAACGTTTCTAATGGAGAGAGGCTTTCATCTCTCAGCGCTGTAATTGCCCCGCCGGTGCCAGTTGCTGGGGCCACATGAACACACGGAGGTGCCAGGCCTTCTCGACACATGTTACTATGCTTTTGTAATGAGTTGAAAACTCCCATCTGCTCTCTGCTCCCCTTTCTTCTCTGGGTCAGTGGATACGAGCCATTAATCATTACCTGAGTGTGTGACAGCCAGCTTTTGATTGCAGGTTGGATCCCAGCGCCTTTGACGACTTTCTCCGGCTGACGTTGCTCGAGGGCTAAAGGCAGGTAGGCTGGGTGGTGTGTGTGTGTGTGTGTGTGTGAAGGGGGGGGGGGGGGGGTCGTGTAGAACGGGTTGAACACACATCACAGGAAGCATAATTGGCCGTGAGTGAGCGCTTACTGGATCAGCAGCAAGTGCCCTGACTGAGCAGTGTGTGTCAACCTCCGTGTACCCCCTCCAAGCAGCCGGAGATATTTTTTAATTCTCCTCCAACATCAGCCCTCAGGAATGCCCCCCCCCCCCACCCATAGATACCATACTTCAGGCCCTGCTCCCTTTCATTCACTCTTGTTCTGCTTCCCATTATCTTTATTTGAAATGCAGATCTATATTGACTCATCAGAAACACATGTTGGCGGCGTCCCTGCGTGTGTGCGGCCGGCGCATGCAGAAAGACGTGCGCGCCCACAAACATGCAGCGCACGTGGCTTATGTACTCAAATTCACTTATTTTCTGTATGAAATGTGATCTGAATGTTCGCTGTAAAACGGGCCCGAGGTGCACTCCGGAAATACCTGGACGTATAGACGGACGCGCGCCGTTTGATCCTGCGCTGCCAGGTCACCAGAGTTCAGAGCCTTCACAGACATTCCTGTCTGATCACAATCTGCACCACGGAATGGTTCCGCCTGCAGGTACAGTAGATCAAGTTGGTTACGAATGCACAACCAAGTTGGATCTGGTGGGACGCCTGCTGAAGGGGGCCTGCTGATCAAGCACAGGCCTGTCTTGGCTTCTACCCCAGTCTGTAGTCTGATGAGGGTGACTCCGTGTTCTAACGGCTCCTTTGATTTCCTTTTTGCCACGTGACGTGTTCTTGGAATCTCAACAAAGGAATATAGCAGTGATGTGTAGAGTCCTATTAGGGTCCATACCAAGGCCCCCAAACTGCTGGTTTTGAAATCTAGGTACATGTTACAGGACAGTCCCCCCTCCCATTGGGAAATAAGGCATCTCGGAAGCAGCGGGTTGTGTTCATCCATAAACATTTGGCTTCAGGTAGAAATGATCTTTTTCTGAAACAGAAAGATACATGATGACAGGCTCCACATGTAATAGGGAATAAAGACAATAGCAGGAATGTGTTGAAAGGGTTTCCTTCGCCTGGACGGAGAAGAACTTTTTGAGCACCGAAAGGTAAAGTTTTGCATATTTCTTTCTGAAAGCCCACCAGAGGAGAGGCTGTTTCCGCCATCATGGCAAATTCCTCTGCAACTTTCACAGCGTCGGCCCGACAGCGGGTTGTCTTTGGGGTGGTCGCGCTGAAGAGGCCCCCTGTTTCATAGCTGCTCAGGTCCCCTCCTGCCATGCTTGGCTAAAATAAAGAGGCTCTCTGTGTACTGGGGTGTGGAATCAGCGATATCCCACCATTCCTTAACTTGTGGTTCCAGTCTCCTCATGAACTGCCTACGTGTGTTCCATATCGATGAGCTTTTAGTCAAGTCAAAATAGTGGGAAGATACTGAAGCATTTTTCATTTAGTAACCGTTTTTCTTCACATCAGACAAACTATTTTGCCAAGTTTTGTTAGTAAGTGTTGCATGAGGTTGGGCAGATTTGCTCAGTGGCCAGCAAATAAACAGGTTGTACCGGACAGTGTCCCAGCACTCGGATTGGCGGGACTGTGCCTCAATTAGCTTCCAAAAATGGACACAGAAGCTCGATTACCACATAAGTTCAGCACCAGGCTCCAGTGCCGAGGCTCCGTTCGAAATGCGCTCCCTGATTGGGAATCATTGTGCATCGGATTAGCATGTGGTAGTCATCTCCAGCCAATTAGCAATAAAGATGTAGATAATCGGTGCCCTCCTTTTGTTGCCACGTCCATTATCCTAATCGGGCCAGCCGGAGTGACGGCCGCGCATACGTGTGCAATAAGTCGACCATTGTCTTTGTGAACCCAACTGTGGAGAGGAATTAAATATTGGTGGGGGCTGTTTTATATGTTTTTTTCCTTCTTCCTGGTGCTGTGACAATGCCAGGCAAGGTGAATGTGGGAGAAGCCCTCCCACATTAATTTCCTATTATCGCTTCCTTTGTCTTGTACCTTTTTTTTCCAATTCTCTTTCACACTTCCTTGTCACACCCCCTTACTCCATCATTCCTCTCCTCATCCCTCTCTGCCTGTAATTTCCTGCTCTCTTTGTCCTATACATGCTATAATACGACAGATAAATGACGTCAGTCTTGCGGTTGCACTCATTACTGTAATAGCCTGGCGCGCTCTGCTCGGGGAGTGGTGGCCAGACATATTTTTTCTTCTGTAGCCTGCATTGCTGGTGGCTCATCTCTCTTTGTTTGTCTGGCTCTTTCCCTCTGCTACTGTCTTTGTGCTTTTGCTCCGCAGTCTGCTGCTTCATTGCCGGTGTCATGCGTCTTTGGCTTTTTTATTTTATTTTTAAATCTTGCCACTACCGCCTTGGTCCCTATGCCCCTGACACCTGCATGCCACCCCTGTTGCTGTCTCTCCTGGCAGTTGCTTGATTGATATGGTGTCTTCTCTTTGCTGTCCAGTGCACTAATGATGATGATCCTGTGGCCTGCTGTGTATACTCCTTTGGGAAGTGTCAGTACCAGGGTGGTGTGTGTCCGTTGTCGTGGAAATATCAGTGGCGGCTGTTGAAAATGGAATCTCAGAGCCAAAGGAAGGGCAGTGAATCGATCGCGCTGTCTGCACGGGGCTGTCAATAATGAGCTTGTAGTGCTTAGGGACTGATGAAAATCCTAATTTGAACTTAATGGCCCCCGTGGAGGAGTGCAGGCTTGGCTCTTGTCTGTGGGAGAGTGAGATAAAGGACACGGCCACAGTCTTTAAAGAAGCCCAGCGCAGATTCTCATGCATCTCTGAGGTTTTCCTGTGATATAGGAGAAGGGAGGAAGGCAATTGAAAAGAAAAATGTCGAGTCGAGCCCCCTCAACTCTCAACGGGGCAATGAGAGATGATGGGTGGTGACAATACACCCTTCAACCAAAAATGTGCTTCCTCTCCTCTGGCCCTCCACCTCTTGTCTTCAGGCACCCCCCTCACAGCTGTCTTTACCACGGGGCCCTGGCTTGAGAACCTTTTTGGCGTCTCCAGGACCCCAAACACGCTGCCCTTCCTGATCTGAGAGCTGTCACCCCAGGATACTTCAACCTTTGAAGCCCCACTGCTGGGGCTCTGACCATGAGCCACAGGACAGCACAGGGAAGCTGCACAATTCTTTTCAAATATCGTGGCCTGTAGAACATCTTTGATATAAACCCAACATGACAACAGCAAATTACAGCCGATGAAGGGCAGAGGGGCCCGAGGGAAGCTATCACAGGGTGGACAACACAATGACGAGCACAAAGCTACTGTCCTGCTGCATTAGCTGTGTCTACTTTTTATTTCTCTTGCCCTCTCCATCTCTCCCAGTTTTGGAGGCTTTGTTCCCTTGCTGCTGTCATTACCTCTGTCAAGTTGAATAAATCTGGTGGGATCATGTGGACGAACTGTCAATTATTGATGTCGTGTGAATGTTAGATTTTATGTGAGCTTTTCCCAGCAATGTCGGATTAAGGCCTCGCTTTATCAGTGCCGCACTGAGACGATTGTTTGTCTGCTATTGATCAAAACCAGGCATAATCAATAGTTTCCGTCTCGCTACAGTGGTGGAAACGACTGAGAAAATGGCAGCAAGGCGGGAGAGACGGCCTGACGCCGTCTGGTCCGTAACATTCTGATCCCGTGAAACCACTGAGGCATTAAAATGAACGCTGAAGGATTTTCATAACCTCCATAATTTTCGCCCCCTCCCGCTTAATCTTGCAGACTTTGCAGAGGGTTAACCGTCTGCTTCGGGAGCAGACCCCAGTTATGTAACCCGCTGATAGAGTTGTTATTGGGGACTGATAAGGGCATGTGATCCCCACGGTGGAATTAACGCGCCGCTCCCTTCAAACCCCCCATTTTTCTTCTCACTCAAAGCAAATTTCTACTAAAAATCTTCAAGCTGTGGCGGAGGCTTCAAGTACAACAAAGACAATGCCATTGTTTTACAACCCCCCTCCCTCCCTTATCCTACCCACCAAATTATAAGTACCCCACTGGGCTCCAGAAAAAAGCCTGTCGGCCTCAATTCCCTAAAACTCTACGTCTAAACTGTCTCTTTAGATTGCTGTGAAAAGAAAAATGTTTCTCCTGTTTTTGTCTTCAGCCTTTTGTTCCCCCGGGCCCTCGATTGTCTTCTAATTGATGGCGCTTTGAGGTTTAGATTCATCGTTGATTTTCCCATGCTGTCGATGGGCTGTGCAATGATTGAATGGAAAGGACGCCAGGAAGGTACCGACACAAACGAACAGAAAGCCGACATGGCACCAAAGTGAGAGGAAACAGGATTTGAAAGCTGCAAATGAACCGACTCCAGCGTTTCAAATATTACCCCCCCCCTCCAAAAAAAAAAGATGACAGTGAGGCGTACCTTAGAAGAGGAAGGAAGGAGTGTCTGCTCGTGCCTTTACCTGCATCCTGAAGGTCACCTCTGCTCAGTCTAGTGTGGCAGCGGGTAGGTGCCCAGGGAGGGCTGCAGAACTGAAGAGTAAGCACAAACAAAGACAAGTGACCCCAGAGCCGGTGCCGCTTTTGTCTCGGAGCGGCCGCATGTTCTCCTGCATCACATTTAAAATTGCCTTCCCGTGACAGGAATGGAGAGTTGGTTCCTTTTGTGTACAGCTGAAGTTCTTGATTTTCCACTTTAAAGGACACATTAAAGCATGCGTGTTGTTTTCAAGGTCTGCGAGGACAAACTCCCTCTGTAAAAATAGAATATCTCACTCTACCCTTTCTCTGCCACCTTGTGTTTTCATGAGACTCCTTTTTGCGAGCGAGGACCTGTCCCCCGTCTGACACGTTCCCAATATGAAGAAACGGCGCGGATTTGCATGAATTTGCCTTGCTGTTGATGATTTGCATATCCATTGAAGTTGAATATTGTCATATTTCATGGGTCCCAGCATCTTGCAGCTGCGTTGAAAGAGATGAATTAAAACCATTTATCTGTTAAAGGTCCTGCCGTGCCTCAGGACGTCTCTATTTGTCTTGGTAACGGTTAACGACAGGAAAATCTCTCAAACGCCATCGCAACAAATTTACTTTCGGAGACAAAAGAGCCCTGAAAATCTGAGCCCGCATCTCTGCTTGGGAAGCATTTAAGGCGCTGACACTGAAGCATTTAAGGCGCTGACACTGAAGACGTTCTGGGCATCGTCTCGCCGGGCGCACCATCCGCACCGAAACCTCCTGTTGTTTACACCGCTCCCCTCTTTCTCTCCCACCGCCCCCCCCCCCCCCCCTTCTCTTGCATAATAGCTGTTGTGGCCGTGAGCTAGTAAGCAGCAGCAATGAGCTCACCGCCGCTCATCCCCCGCCCACCCAGCCTCGGCTGGGTTTACTGAAAAGCAGCCAGTATTTCATCATCCTCGCCGTCTCCACTCGGTGACCCTTCCTGTAGTTATACCTGCGCTCCCCTCACGGTGGCAGCCCAGTCATGCGTTTTCCCCTCATCTCAACCCAGACGCTTTGTCCTCGTTGACTGTGTGTCTGCTTGTAAAGGCTGCCAGGAACACCAACCGCCTGGAGTCTGCAACGCTCTCCCTCTCTGGGACCGGCTTGTACCAGTAGACACAAGCGATAGAGAAAGGGAGGTGAAGACAGACAGAGAGAGTGTGGAAAACAGGAAGCAAAAAAAAGGAGGGGAGGGCACATTTAAAGCAGGGTGGATGTATATATGGCGAGAGAAACAATAGGATGCTCTGGGACCTTGTGGGATTTAGGAAGCGGTTATATAAAACGGACCGGGAAGAGGAGACAAAGAGCGGGACAAATATAGAAAAATCAGACAGGCAGATACAAAGATGGATGAGGTGAGGAGGAAAACAGGGGGAAGAAAGACAGGAATAGTGTTCTGTTATAGAAACTGTCTACATTTCATCAGGCCACCAACATGTGGTGGCAGATGTTCATGCCGGGCGATGATGCGATATCATTTTCAGGTATCTGTTTTAGGCATTCGGTAGGATGGGGAAGGATGGGGGCTGCGACGGGTGTAAAGGTGCCATAATTGAACGTGTAAGCAGGAAGGAGAAGGGCTCTTAAGTCAACACCTGTCGTGTGCTGAACCGTGTGTGCGTGCACGTGTAGCTGAGAGAGAGAGAGAGAGTGGGGGTAAATGTGAGGAAAAGGGCTGGAATGCTGCCCAATCCCTTGGGGGATGCCCCCCCTTGAATCGCTCTCTGCTCCCCAAATGATACCTCATCTCTCTTATATAACCATATGATCCTTGTCTTTGTAACAAAGGCAGGCACGAGAGGAAGACACAGACAATGTGCACACGCACGCTGCACAGTCAGGAAAGGTGTTGGAGGTATTGTTAGTGGGATAGAAGATGTTGGCCCATGTCCAGGGGAGGATTATATCACTTCCCTGTTGCTTTCTACTTCAGTACTGGGAAATCTAGTTGAGCCCCAACTGTGCCAGAGCTTCCCCTCGCTGGCACCTCTGCGCCGCCAGCTGCACATCATCATGGGGGATTCAGGCCGGTTAGCGATAGAATTTATTTACATCCTCGGTGAGCACACATGTTCCTTCTCATCACCGTCATCTTTTTCACATCCGTCCAGTATTTACACACTTCAGGGCTTCAACTGGAACTTTGAATTCCATCCGACATTTTGATCTGCTTTGCTAGAAGAGCATTGAAGAGTGTCCATGTGATTGAGATTCTCCTTCCAAGATTTGAACTTGCAGGATATTTAACTCATATTAAATGTTTCTGCTCATATATCGTTTTTATGTGCTGGAAGTTCTGGTAAATTTCTGGTGCTATAATGGCAATGAATAATAAATACCTAAATAAATAATAATAATAAATAAAACCATTTGGTTCCAAAGTGATACATATCGTTTTCAGGCATTAGTCCCATAAAAGCTGAAGGATCCCAAATAAAAAGCGCTAAAGTGAGCTGTCTGGGGACTTTCACTGCAGCGTGACCCTAGTGTGGTGACCTTTGACCCACCGGGTGTACGCACAATGGGGTGCAATAAAACACCAGGGATATGGTGAAGTGGTGGAACTCCCCAAGGTCAATGATTTTTATGGGACGGAGAAAGCAAAAGAAAGCAAGTGGGGTAAAAAGAGCTGAAAAGGATGAGAGGAAAGGGAAGTGGTCGTAATTTTTTAAGAAAGAGAAAGTCACGGAGGAAAAGGGGCATGTGATCACCCACCCACACTACCCCCCCCCCCCACACACAGAAGCCTACTTTCCTATTGTTTTGGTCGACTCGGGACCCCTGAAGTGATTATGAAATTTAATTACAATACCCAGGGGGTCGGTATGGAAATGAGTTTCCATGTTTCTGTGTCACCAGGAGCATTTAGAGGAAAAGACCCCAGAGGGAGACGCAGGAAGTGCTCGTCATGACAGCTGGGGCATCATCCGATGGGGCCAACGCTGAACCTGTGACGAGAGCCCCCTATCGTAGAAAAGGGCGGAGTAAAAAAATATCCGGACAGAAATGAGGGCGACAAGCTATTCCTCCCACCTGGCAAACGCGCAGATGTGTTCCGCGCAATCCAATCACGTCTCTTGAACACGGAATGTGCGTAGCTGCCATAACGATATACGACATCAAAGTCTGGCCGGTCGTAAACTCCAAGGGATTGAATAACCCCTCAGATTAGCACTGTACGTCATGGCAACCGCCCCCGCTCAGGGTCTCAAGTGACATAAACGTCCCCATACGCCGAAAGCCAGTGGCGAGCTGGACCTTACTGACCGCGTGGTGGATGACGGTGCACGGGCAAATGTTTCGCTATCCTTCCTTTGTTTGTCTCGCGCCGGCTCTTTAAAGTGCAAAAGGTCTTTGTTTTGGATGCGGAGCGTGTTTGACTTCCAAGGTCACGGAGGAGCGGTGTGAAAAGGAGCAGCTGTCAACTCCACCAATGCCCTTGACCTTACATGTCAGTCGTGTCCTCAGTTGAATTAAACATCCTGTTGGTAATTCAATCTTCATTGTCAGTCCCGGCTCTTTATTGAGTTAAGACAGAAATATTGATCCAATTGTGGTTTTGGTCGGATTTGTGGTTACAGCTTCGCATCATTTTGCTTTGCTGTTGGGGACCGTCACACTTTGTTGCTGTTTAAAACAAACGAGGTGGTGAGTCATCCTTTTAATTATCGGAAGGGCCAAATATGATGCAGTGTAAGCTGATTTATGCTCTATTGTATTCAAGAGTAAGTGTAGTGTAGAACCAATTACAGAATAATGAAAAACCTTTGGAAATTGTCTGCAGATCGTCTGCATTTGTCCTCCCGCCTGTCTCGACACGCGCACGTGTGCGCGCACACTCGGCGGGAGCCACCTCACGAGAGTCTAATCCCGCCCCTGAGCCAGAGAGTCGTGGTTATGCTCCCGGGCAGACTTGTGCCGTGTGCTTCTAATCATATTCAGCCGTAAGCTGATGATTTTGGCGTTGCTGATAGGCACGCTGCAGTCCGACCTCGGCGGCAGGAAGCACGGGGAAAAACTCTTTGCTTGGAAGAGGTGACAGTGCCACTTTTCTAAAGATGTCCATTTATGTGATCTTCTCCAAGAACCAGATTCAGGCAGATTCAGGTTCAAAAGACTGAGGCAGGTCTGATGGAAAGTACTGGGTGGAACCCTGCCAGAGAAGATCCAGCCCATGATTGACACCGGTTTCTGCTATACAGTGCACGCTTGCAGGTCAACCCGCAGTCGTCTCAAAGCCACGAGTAATTCTTTTGATCAGAGGAACTTTTCCAACCGCAGGAAGTTGCAGCCTCAGTTGTGTTTCCACGGCTGTTATTCCTCCTTGCTCCTGAGGCAGGATATTCTGATGGCCCACTGACTGCCGGGCCGAGTCATCAGATGATTGTTTTCATTCTTAAACCGTCAAAGTCTATAGTTTCCTTCCACCAGTAGTCTAAAAAAAAAAACCAGGGGCATTTATTCTGCCGTCAGGCGCAACAAAGAAATATAATTCTTAACGCCGCAAAACTTTTTTTTTTTTATCAACTGGTTTTTCCTCTCCCCTCTTTATTCAAAGAGATCATTTACTTAACTGTTGACGGATGTTTTAGGCATATTTTACAGGCACTACCGGAATAGTTTCCTGCTAATTGGAATATTTGTTAAATGGGCAGTTTTAGCTAAGCTGAGATGCAGTTGACAGAAAAGAACAACCAATAAGTTTCTATTTGCACTTTTAGGTTGGAAAAGGACTAAAATACTCTGTATTTTTACTTTTGTGTAAACTTTTTGTTATACCTCTGTATTTTGGGCCGCTTATTTGCCCCAAAATAGACCTTGCAGCAAAGAAATCTCTCAAACAAAGGTGGCCAGGTGCCAACACATTCATATATTTATCACACAAGGTGGATTTAGACATAGACTTATTGCCAAATGTGAAGGGAATTTTGTCGGTTGGAATCGTTTGGGTAAGCGCGCAAATGATATAACATCCTCTTTTTCTGTCAGTGTTTTTGATTGATGGGTTAAAGGGAGTTTTTCCAGTCCTCCAGGTGACTCAGGTGTGCTGTTTAACGGTTGGCAAGCGTGTTTGTCAAATAAACCCCTCCCTCGATCAACATTTGTGGAACAAAAAAGGGAGAGGGAAAAAAGATCCACCCGTGCACGTCTAGGAAGCGAATCCAGTTGTAATGTGCCAATGGGAGAGAGATTACGGAGCGCCGGAAATCAACTGTCAACAAACTAGAAACTGATCTCTAATCAGGTGTGAAGGTGACTCACGCAGGTCTCCTTGTTCCCTGCTCCTGTGTCGAGGTGGTGCGCACGAGTTAATGAAGCTTTTCTCACATTCAGCAGCAGGACCTGATCTGCTCATACCCCACACAGTTGCCACCGTGTCCTACACCCTACGGGTCCTGTCCTCTGAGGAGTCCTGTTGAGGGGGGAACCAAGGATGGGGTCATCCATCGTCACCACTATCACACACAGGAAGTCAGCTGCACCGTAGCTACATTAGCGTCCGCACACGCGCTCACCGTGTTTTCGCCCTGCCGCCGATCCCGGTTGCTGCTCGTAGGCAGCCGAGTCCTCTGGCTCCACAACTCATCCCCTCTGACACCACATCGCCACACGGGCTTGAGTGACAGTTGCTCTGTTTGTTTTCCCCTTCAAGATGAAGTCCATTTCCTGTGCTCCCTTTGTTTTAGACTTTAGATTTAAAAAAAAAAAAAAAAGAAAAAAAAAAAAGATCTCCCTTTTAAAATGCCATGTTTACATTGTGTGAGTGCTTTGAGGGAAAGCACAAAGCCGCCACACAGTGGGTGGATTACAAACTTGGACCGAGTTTCAAACAGACTGAATTCATAAACACAGAATTCCCCCACACTCAACTTGCGGGTCCCAGCCTGTGTGCACATTACTGCGGATCAAACACACACCATGCCTCTCCTTGCGCTTTGATGCCGTGCTGTCAGTGTCTGAGCTTGCATTGTGTTTGCGCCTCCTGGTGCACTTTCTTCAGTTTGTTTTCACACTTCCCAAAGTTTTCTGTCCGCTGACTTGGCAGCTTGTTCTGAACCAATGACAGACGCCTTTGCAAGGGTACTAAAAGCCTAAATGACCACAAAGGCATCGCATTCGCATCGGAAAGCAAACGCACACACGTCAATCCCAATGTTGGCGCCCCACGTTTGACACTGGTTATACCCTTAAAAATTCCCTTTTCTGTGGGATGATGTCATATGGGATAATCAAAGAGGGAACGTTTTTAGGTTGTATAACCGTTTTTAGGTTGTATGGATGGACCACAGGAACTTGCATCATCACACCTTGACATGCGTCCCTCGGTCAGGTGAATACTGGCTTCATTGTCATACTGAGGCACGCGAGCTGGGCTGAATTGGGATCTCCGTGTCCTGTCTAAAGGACTCCGAGCGCCTGAATACCCATTATGCGCCAGCTGTTTAGAATGAAAAGTAATTGCAGTGCTGGCAAAGATCCACAGGGACCCCAGTGCTGCGGCTTCACCCCCCCACCCCACCCTGGGCGTGCGGCCAAGCCCTCCCGCGTGCTGCCTCCCTGACCCAGCTAACACCACCAATGGTACCCCACCCCTCATCCGTCCTGCCCACATCATCCCTGGAAACGCTTCCACCCATCAACCACCAGCCCTCTGTTCCACATTCCGAGAGGGGGCACTAGTTAAATCTAATCCCATAATAAGACTCTCAGCTGTCTTGGAAAAGAAAGAACTTTCCTCTAGATTTTGCTCTAGACTTCCTTTCCTCTTTCCCACCCACCTTCCTTTTCACCCCAAGTGGAGGCACGATGACACTTTGGGCCCCTTTGGCCAGCTGCTTTTGTCTTTCTTCAGGCTTGATTTATCCGTTTGCTCCATCTTTCGCTGCCTCAATCAGTCTGGTTGGTTTTTGTAAGTGGTAGCAACGTCTGTCGTGGGTCTGAGGGCCCCCACGCACACACAGGGCCACACTTTTGTGAGGAACCACAAGGTACACACACTCATCCTTGTATTTCTATCTTTGTGTGCTTTACCCAGCTCCTAACCCTGACCTAAACCCAATTCTAACCTCAACCTTAAAACCACGTCTTACCCCTAAACCAGTCCTTTGAAGTTATGAGAACCAACTGAAATGTCCTCACTTCCCCAAAATATCCTCAATTTTCTGGTAGAATATCGATTTTCGTGATTTGTATAGCAAGTACAAGAACAGAGATTATACCATCAAACTGCATGAGTCATTCCTCCCCATGGCTCAGTTGAGCTGACAACGGAGGGAAAAGCTGGCACATGGATACATCAGGTCCATTTCCATGTTCCTGTTCGTGTCATCCTCCATAATTGACCCTGCTTGTGTCCGGAATATTTTGGCTTCATTATTGTTCAATGGCAGGAAGACGGGAAGCTGAATTGTGCAACATTCCTTCCAAATGCCCAGATTTGATTGTGGCCCTTCTGGATCCTCATCAGGGACCTTTTTGCTATAAAGAAGTAAAAATACCTGCTCCAATAGCAAAGCTTAATTATGGCCTCTGAAAAACACTGAGAAAAAAGATGTTCCATTCTTTGCAGGTTGATTATAGGTAAACCCAGTTCTGGAGGTTAGATGGTCATGTTGAGTTCAGGTCTGAAGCGTGCGTTCGTTAGCATGCAGCTCGGTGGAGCATGCGTCCAGTGCTGAGTGTGTCCGTGTGGAAATCACTAAACTGGGTTATCAGTTTTAGGAGCATGGGAAACTGGAACAGCCCGAGATGCACACACACACACACACACACAAGAGATAAAGACTGGGGTACCAAAAGGGAAGCAGAAAGGCTTCAAATATAAACTAGAATAATAAATGAATTCTGGCATCAGAACAGTAAACATGCTGCACGCTTTACTTAAACGGACTTTATAGCTACATCAGGTTTTGTCTTTTCTGATTCCTGGTGCTATAATCAGCTCGGCAGTGTTTAAACTGCATATTTATTCAAGTGAAATGGATGGTTGGGGGGGGGGGGGGGCTTTGCTCTTGATCACCGGCGGTGGAAAAAACCAAAACAACAGATGGGCTGCGTAGTGTCTTTAACCTAGATTCTACCTCCCTAATCCCGTCTCTTCCCTACAAGAATGTTCAAGCTGGACGTGACGCGCCAAGTGACTATTCCCCGCTCAGTCAAGTTCAAATCCGAATGAAGTGGCAGAAACTGTGCCCCCCCCCCCCCCGAAGGTTGGGTGTAGGATTTTGGGTGGAGTTTTGCAGCCTCTAAGTCTTATTGTTAATGAGCCTTTTGTCACTGCGAAACACACAGGACAAGAATATGCAGGATTTGCTGGAGGTCAGCAGTTGGGGAGTGTGTGTGTTTGTGTTGGGGGGGGGCAGACAGTCAGCTGTCAGGCTGGAGATGGGAAGGCGTCTGTCAGCTGATGTACTGAAGTGGAGGGGAGGGCGGGGTTGTCTCAGTCAGCTGAAAGGTTTGTGTGTGTGTGTGTTTGGGGGTGTGTGTGTGTGTGTGTGTGTGTGTGTGTGTGTGTCAGCTGGCATAACATCATTAGTGGATCCTTATAAAACCAGGTCAGGAGTGGGATTACTAGGCCCAGCTTTGTTTACCCCCCACCTCCTTCGCTGGACTTCAAAATGACCACATTCTCTTTCATTCTGAAGTCGTTACCCTGTCGTGTTCCCACCTTACACCCCTGCCCAGACTCGCACATGTTTCTGCTTCCTCCTTGTGTCCCGCCGTGAGCTGTAGCTGACGTACGGCTTAGCAAATTCCGTCTTTGCCTCCGGCTCTCTCCGTTGCTGACGCGGTGAGACCCCCTCATCCACCAGGGTCAGAGGAAACATGTCGAGAATTTCTGGGTCAGGTCAGAGGTCATGCTCGGTGCAATAAATTGCTTTTTAAATTGGTTGATTAAAAATCCCCAATTAGGCTCCTTTAATCTGTGTCAGGGCTCAGTTTCTACGCCAGACGGGGAGAAAATGAGCAGGTGAAAGTATCTCGGAACGCGAAGTCAAAGGATTACAAATGTTTAAATTACAAAATTAAATTGTAGATCACAGCAGAAGATATTTTAGATTCACAATTGGATGAAAGGGGGAGTTGCTTCATAAAATACAAGAATAGCTGAAGGAAACTTAAACAGGAATTGCCTTGATCCTCCCACTGTAATATCATCCACACCTGTCAGCCATACATTCAAATTATACTTAAAATAGCTCCGATTACTGTGTTCAACTCTCCTCATTCATGCCGTCATTTACATCTAAACGCGAATATGCCTTAGAGCTAACTAAAGCAGCTAACTTCCATACTCGCATTACACCACAGAAGCGTCTTTTTATGCCTTTATTGTGTACAAACATGTAAACAAGCTTCTTCAGTGTGGTTTGAGGGTGGAAACAGGCTGATGACTGTTGATGCAGACATAAAAGCCGAGTGGATCCAGACCATCTAGATGGTGACACTTGAGATTTCGCTGTGTTAAACATCGTCTCATGATAGAATATATAGCTGCATCCCACTCTGGCATCATGAAAGCTTTTAGCTCAGTTGTTACCGTGACTTTTCCCTGTGTATTGAGCTTTCTCCTCCTCAGACCCCCCAATATTTATCCTCCTGGACAGCCGCTGATGGCTGGTCAGCTCTTTCCTTAATTCCACCTGGGATCGATACAGTCCTCGGGCTGACTCTGCAGAACGGGAGCCAGACGCAGATCGATGCGTCGCGCAATGAGATCAGAACCAGCCGTCGCTAGGGAGTCTCCAAGGTTACGCTGTCGCGCAGGGTGTGATCTAACAGCATCGGCTCATATTAGAGACGTACGTAGACACGGTGGACAGTGCGTCTTTCAAGCTCCGAAGGTCAGACAGGTCTGGCGGAAAGACGAGTGTGGCAGAAACTGACTGTCCTTCAAAAAGGGTTAGGAATCAAAGGTCAAAGAAACAGTTTCACACATCACAACCCTAATTTTCCCTGTCGCTTTTTAATTTGTCCAAGGCAAAATATTAGGGGAGGCTGGTAATCCATGATTAGCCAATCAGTGAGTCCCAGTCTGTGGTTTAATGAGCAGAGGAACCCGAGGGACAGACTGTGCCCATGGAATTGAGCTGTGACAGAGGTCAGGGCCAAATAATAATAAAGTTAGCTGAATAAGCACGGGCCGTGAGGTCAAAGGTCAAGGCCTAGTCCAGTGGCCTCCTTGCTCTCCTAACAATGATGGATTGTGAATTTTCACAATTTAAACAGGCTGGTTATTTTAACAACAGTCCAGAATGTTGAGTCGTAGTTGCTTTTTCCTAAAGGTTGCAGGAAGTAAATGATGTTGAATGTAACAAAATTCAACAACGTGATACTAACGCACAACATTTAAGGGGGTGTAATGGTAGCGATACGAAATAAGTTTAAAATAGCGTTGTTAGATTATTGCTACCAAACAATGTACAAATGCAACTCAGCCGTACTTTTGTACTTGGGCAATAGACCAAGCCTCACTAAAATGGCTTTAAAACTTAATGACTTGGCTACCTTTAATTTGAAATCTCTCCCCGTTCTTTCCTCTCTGTTTGAACAAGCTACTTCTCTAACACTGTAAAGGGTCTGGTAAAGTGGCTTAAAACTGTTTCAAGCTTTCAAAGGCAAAGCAAAGTCAAGAATCCAGGGAGGAGCGTGTAGAAGGATGAGCGCTGAAATGTGGAGTGTGGGTGAAGATGAAAACCAGTGTCGGAGAAAGAGGAAGGAGAAGGAGACAAATGTGAGCTGCGTTGGCGGGAGTGCGGGCGACTTTATTGGTGTCATGAGAGGATTAATCAATAAAAAGGTGAAAAAAACTCCTTGTTTTAAGAGCCCCATTACTGTAGCAATTAAAGGGGCCTTCAAAGAGTCGGGCTAATCAGCGGTTAAATAAAGATAGGAGCAGGCGGCTCTTTGGACAGTCCCCGTAATCTAACACCTCCTGCTGTGCACTCAGTGGCCTCTTTTGCTCAACGTGTCCGTGCACACACACATCCATGTGTGTTTGTGTGTGTGTCCTCTTTTCACTCACACATGTTTGTGTACAGAGCCCGGACGTGTTTCTGACAGCTTGTATGTGGTTAACAGACTCTTAAAAGGCAGATTAGCCAGTTTAAGCTTCCTCTCCGCGTCCTTCCCTGTCAGTCTCTCATATTTGACCTCTGTCTAAACCAAAGTGAGACAAAGCAGATATCTGCATGCAGCTTATGCATTGCTGTTTTAGCAAAGCAATCTATCCTCTGTACCCATGACCTTTCCGCTTACCTGCCGTCTTATCTGCCGCACCATAGACTCATTCGTCATATGTGTGGGTTCTCACCATGATAAGGACCCGGCCAGTGAGTCAATACTTCAGCCTTGGGTCTGTCTTCACGAGCCTCTCCCTGCTTAAAGAGGCATGGGGTAGACAGAGCAGATAGCAGGCTGAGCAATGAGTTTGCTTTAGGCACACACAGACCAAGACAGACAGGTGAAACAGGGTCTTTGCACAATGTCATCGGGAGCAATTCGGCCCAGTTAAAGTTTACAGGGCGGGTTCCTCTAGCTCAACCTTTGGTTGTGGAGTTCAGTCTTAATTCAGTTGCACAAGTCTAGTCACTTCCACAGGAGAGCTCATCATCATCATCATCCTTTACACATCGTAGCCTCGTTTTAAGCCTCAAAATCCAACATCTGTGCTTCTGATTGCTTGCTTGAGGAACAGACTCCAGGACTTGGAGACCATGATTGACAAACCCACAAAGGACAGCTTTACAGTGTTTTTTCCTGCACGTGCTTTCTTGTCAAAACCTGCAGCTCACAATTAGCCACACTGACAGTTCAGACGTTTTACTCGTGGAATAGCTCAACGCGGCTTTGGCAGCTAGCTTCGTGTGGGTGGGATGCTGATGTCCGTCGAACCCACGTTGTTGTTGAAGCATTTACACATCCGTAGTTCACTAAAACCCGCAGCATCATCTGCACACATTTTTAGTTGCAAGTTTTGTGCAACTGCGTTTTTAAGTCTTTACGGTTATTAAACGTGGGAGCTACGTGTTAGCGTGCAAACCGTTGTGTTCCACAGGAGTCTCTCAATTGCAGCAACAGCACTGGATGTTGCTAACGCTACAGCTAAGACAATCCGGTTATGGCAACAAATGCAGCACCAGAGGGCTAAGATGGTCTAAGGCAGGGGTCGGCAACCCGCGGCTCTGGAGCGGCTCTTTGGCGCCGTCCTAGTGGCTCCCTGGCGCTTTTTCAAAAATATGAAAATGGAAATTGTTTTAATATAATTTCTGTAGGAGGAAAAACATGACAAACATTTTTAAAGTTTTCCAATGCTGTATAAATGTGTATAATAAATATTTAATTTCAACATCTCAATCTAATGGAAGCTAAACTTGAAGCACCATCGTACACCAGAGTGGCCACGTGGTGCCTCATTCTCTCCACGATGCGCTGCGGGAAAATAAACATTTCATCATGAATGCTCATTATGTATTTGTAACCTACTTATCATTTGGAAAGTAGGCTAATACACCTAATATAAACACTTACAGCATGTGTTGCCATTATAAGCCCTATATAAGCCTTTTAATTTTTTGCGTCTCCAGACAGATTTGTTTGTTTTTTCTGGTCCAATATGGCTTTTCCAACATTTTGGGTTGCCGACCCCTGAGCTAAGGGCTCCAGGCTCTAGATACACACTTACGTGGTCCTGTCTTTCACACCTGTGGTTGTACAATTCTGATACTGCGCTGTCATTCCAGTGCTCCCCAAATCTTTCTATCTCCCCCTCATTAACCCTTGACCCCGTGCCCCTTCACCGCCAACATTATCAGCGGGCTCGTTAGGACAGCATTAGTGTCACAGATGGACGCAGTGATAGGGCTTTCACAGCTGGATCAGGGAAAAGCCAGAGAGGACCTCAAGCCGTTTCCCCCCCTTTCTTTGTCTTCTTTTTTTTAATCTTTTTCCCGGCCCTCTCGGCCTCTTCATGCTATTGTTTAGGGATGCCTCAGTCCTGACACGGAGGTCAGAGGTCGCTCGTTCACAGGAGCTATTCCGCTCCTTCTCCCTTGATGCACTGTCACCACGATTCACCACTCACACCGGTCTCTGTCACTCTCCCCGGACACAGCCGTCACTCATGCTCGCATGTATGTAAATAGGCAGAGCGCCGCTTGCAGGCAGACGCCAACTTTCATCGCCCTCGGACAGCCCCTCACCACCCCCCCATGTTCAAGTGACTGGAGTTGGCATATAATGTCAAAAGTTCACATGAGATAAGGGTAATATTCCTCTTAATCATTTCCGGTCTTTTTATTATATGCGATTTTGATCAAATGATTGGTTTAATATTTTACGAGCAGTTAAAGCCCAACATGGCCAGTAATCGCTGTAAATCTTCTGCAAAGTAACACGCCGGTGTTTGCCAGCGCTTCTTTAGTCGAAGCAGTGCAGGATGGGGGTAGTAAGCTTCATTTTCCACTGCTCTTTTTCACATCCTCATTGCTTTCTTCAAATTGCCCCCATTTCTTTATTTTCTTCCTAAATTAAGTTAAAAAAATTGCGCTTCCCGAACCTCTGTCAAGCTCAGCCACAATACTTCAAAGGGAGCTTAAAGTCAAAGCTACATGAGGAAACTCGTGCAATCTTTCTCGATAAAAGTGCAGCAGCCTTGGTCTTCTGACCCACATACGACCATTAAGAAGGCCACTGCCCACATTCCCATCGCCAGCAAATAGCTCTTTCTCCTAATCATTAACACATAAATAGAATGTGTGTGTGTGTGTGTGTGTGTGTGTGTGTGTGTGTGTGTGTGTGTGTGTGTGTGTAAAAAATGCTCGTGCAGACATAACAAGTTGAGACTCATTTAGGGACAGAGTTTAAATTGAGCAACACACTGGCTATCAGCCCTGTGTGGGGTGATATTCACACATGCAGATGACCCTAAATACAACACGAGAATCCGCAAGGATCACTTCCAAAGGAATCTGCTCATGGATGGTGAAGCAATGGAAATACCAGAAATAGGAATCCTGAATTTAAAATCAATCCTAATAACAACTGAGTAAATGGTCTTAGTTCCATTCTGTGAGTGTGTGTGTGTGTGTGTGTGTTGTTAAGACAACTTGCCTCACTTTATTTCCTTGTGTTTATAGCTCATAAAAGTGTAAAAACATAAAAGCAGCTGTCAGAAATCTTACTGTGATTTTTCTCCCTGAGCCCTGAAGGCTGTCCATTAAAAAAAGAAATAAGAGAAAGGGAAAGAAAGAAAACAGCAGGTGAAGAGATGAAAAGGGGGCGATGCCCTGACTCAATGGTATCAGGTGTTCAGGTGTGTTTGTCCACAGATCAGAGGTGCGTGTGCTTGTGAACGTGCATGTGAGTAAGTGTGAGAAGGAGCGCAAGAGGCTCTCTGGTCGCTGTCGACACGATTGGCTTCAACTCTGTCAGGTGATGGTGCCCTTCAAAACACACGCCAAAGGGGGCCGCCTGATAGACCGCTTTGGCCTCAAGGTGACGGCTAGAGGTCAAAGCTGAAGGAACGCTGGCCGGAGGTCCTTAAAGAAGGGGTTCAGTCAGACAGATGTCTTGCAGTGCTGTGTCCAAGCCTTTAGCCTTGCATCCCACAGAATCTCCCACTGTCAGAAATGTAACATATGAAATTTCTGCTGGCTCATTTGAATCACTTTGATCATTTATCTAACGGCTTTTGAGCAGTTTTGTCCCGTCTTCCTTGTATCTTAAAGCTTATTACCACAGAAAGTAAGGAGTGGCGGTATTTGTCTGATTATGAGAATGAATGAATAACTTCCTGCAGCTGGTAAAGAGCGTGGGCGTGTAAGTGGGTTATCTAGCCTTGGTGGTTTATCTGGATCAAACGGCGACCTGGGCATTAGCTTCAGACTCTGCTCTTTTATCTGCAGTGCTGAGGATGATGATTGTGTTCATGCAGAAAGTATGAGCAGCAGCCTGTTTTTAAGGAAAACCCGTTAAGGTGGGGGATTTGACAGCCAGATATTCTCACGCAGCAGATCTCCAGACAGTGATGACAGAGCTGCTGCGGTTTGATTTGGATCAATCAGGAATAATACCCATTCAATAATAATTCCGTTTAATCTTGGTGGGGTAAGAAGACTCTTGACAGAACCTGATGTATCCCCTCAGCATGTGTGTTGTTTTAACACACAACAGATGTGGTGTCCATATAATGAGGACACAACCCTTGAAAGAGCTCTTTTTGACAGCCATACTGCTGGGGTTCTTCATGCCTTGCTCGAGGCTAACAGCCACTATGGATGGCGGTAGAACCTTGGTTTCTGCCATTATTCAGCCACCTCTTACACTTCCCGAACCGCTCTGGATTTTCCATTTTACGTGATTGTGGTGAATGGACGGAGGACGAATTTTCCAAAAACCACTGCCAAGAAATTATCAGCGGTTATTCTTTTCTTCACGATGAATCAGATTAATCTCTCTTTTAGAAAAGATTTCCTATGAAGAGGGGTGTATCGGACTGGAGTTTCGGAGTTTCCCCAAAGGAAAGGGCAGTTACTACCTTGGAAAGGATGCAGTGTTGCAACAAGTCATTTCGGAAGTGACGTTTGTTTTCTTTGACCAGATATTCATGGTCTTGGCATTTGGAGCATCAACAGCTTGAAATCCTAACCTCCTCCTTTTACCAGGAATGCTGATCTAGACCAGTGACACATGCAGCTGTTGCCAGATTTACTGCCAAATGACTCTCGGATGTCGGAGGATGTTGCCCATTTAAAGATTTTGGGATATCTGCTTTCTCATAGAGCGTTAGATGACTAGGTTTGATTCTGCTCTAAATTCCCTGGAGTAAATGAGACACTACAACAAGCAGATCAGGCTTGTAGCTTAGGGTAAAGCCAGGAAACAGGAGGAGACCTCTTAAATAGCTCTATTCTGCTGTAACCAAATCAAAAGCATACAAATTAAAATGTTTAGCTGCTTCTTGGTTTGAGGTTAGCTAAAAAGGGTGTCTCTCTTCTGTGCTGTTGGGTTTATGCGTAGTTGTGAGATACTTGGCTTAAAGATACAGATTGACAATGTGTCTTCTCCATGATATGAAAACGGAAGACAAATTATCCTAAAACGGTGACATCATCCAGTGGTGATGTCATTTGATGGGTATGTGCGACGCCCAGAGTTCTGATCGATACATTTAGTTTTCTGACCCATGCGGCTCCCTGCAGAGGTCTCGTTCTTGTTCATAATTTCTTCCTGTTGGGCTATCACATGATAAAATGATTAGGTTATTCAGCACTCAGTTTTCTGTAGAATAATGTAATCGATGTGAAAGTGCAAGTATGAATAACCTAATTTCCCTGATTCTAGTCTTTGTCCTAAGCTAATTCAGCTTTCTTTATAATAGCTCATCTGAAATCTCCATTCAATTAGCATGCAAATGCTGAAAAATGTCAAAAGCTTGGCTCTCATGCCTTCATAATAGCCCAAAGATATGAGAGGCGATTTGAAATATCAAAGGTTACAACCATAAAAGAGTGCTGCCGTCGTGTGAGGCGCCTTTTCTACCACAAAAGCTTGAACCCATTTTTGGTGGTCTCAACCAGCCCGGCTCAGTATCCCTCGTGACTGACAACTAAATACCTAGCTATCATTTAATAAACAAAATGCTGTTTTTCTCTAAACACATTACAAATTTGTGTTAATGAATTATTACTCCCAAATGAGGAAAAACATTATTTTTCTTATACATTAACAAACATACATGCAGAATCTTTAGGTAATCCATAAGGATGGAACAAACCTTGTTTCATAAATAATCATATTGATGACATGGCGGTGGCTGCACTCGCCGACTCATCCTGAGGCGAAGAAGGTTAAACTGAATGTCGCTGGGAGCCACCACACTTTCTCCAGTCAGGAAGCTGGTTCTGATACTTCCCCGAGGGAAGCGTAGCAAAGGAGCAAAGAAGCCCCTCTCTCTTGCGAGGGTAGCATGCAATGGAAAATGGGCATTAGTCTGTGGTTGATCTGCAGTTTCAGGGGACTTCCGCTCTCAGATGAGGGTGGCCTGGCCTCGCTCTGGCTTCACAATCACTTGGAGACAAACAGAGCAGGTATGGATTAATGTAATCCACCCAAATCAGCTCCCTGGGTGACGGCCATGTACCTACATATGCATCCTCCCCAGAAAACTGACACCATGATTACATGAAATGCTCTTTCCTCGTAAAAGTCTTACAAATCACGCTCACTGCTCTTTAAATAGGCTCACACACCTGCATACACCTGAACGTCACTCAGCACCTTTGACAAAGAGAACGCCGAGAACCAACCCAGCAATTTGGTAATATCGCCCCTATTGAGCATTTAATGAGTACATTGGACAGTTTACCCTGGGCTTATACTTTCCTGTGCATATTAAATCACATCATGACGTGGTCTTTGAACTGACATTTTCTTGGCAGATACATGGATTTTTCTACCCAGCCCCCTCCAATATACAATAGAATCCAGGGATGGTAAAGATTGGGGGAGGGGGGGCGGTAGGCAGACGTTTGATTTGCTCTTACCCTTTCCCATGGAAGATATCCCTACGCTTTGATGTGTTACCCTAACACCCTCCCCCTCTTATGGCTTCCTTAGCAGTAAGGTGAGGAATGATCGTGCACACACGTACAGTCTTTTGGGCAGGGTGAGGCTGTGATTAGCTCCATTCATGTGTGAATGCGCATCTACTGTATGTGTGTAGCCCCCCTCTTGGGGATCCTTTTATTCGAGTCATCCTGCTGCAGGGATTCGGCTGGCTTTTGGGAGATTTGATCACTCTGGGAGTTTAAGTGAGCAAGAGGAAATACCCCTAACAAGCAGATTGAGAGTATTATTAGCGTTTTGTGTTTTTCCCAAAGTCTTTAGTTTATGTGTGCTGCAGCCTGTTCTGGTGAGTCACATCCCTCACGTAATGACACATTATCCTTCAACACAAAACACAGTAAGCCTCTGCTACTTTACAGCCATGATCAAAAGAGTAGTCATCCATGTTGTTTCATCAGTCTTATCCTCTAACGAGTCCCAATCATTGCTTTTATGACAAATCTCAAGATCCAGGTTATTGCTTTCATGATAAATCCTAGCTGTGTAGGGTCTGGCACTTGAAGGAATCGTTAACCCACAACATCTTTTTGGAATGTAAGAGTTGTGTTTGTGTGTGTGTGTCTGACAGCTACCTCAGGTCCTTGCATTTCTGCTCCTGATGAACTCCTAAACTTAAGGTAACAAGGCCACCTTAACGAGGACTTTACCGTTTTGGTCCGGCAGTATTATAGTTCCCCCCTGCCCTCCGCAGTCGAACACTAACGAGACGCCAAACACTGACCTCAACAGCGGCTCAAATTAGATGTAAATTGTGCCTGATTTTTACAGGGGTCCCTAACACGATCCAGATCCCCCCACCACTGCGGCCAGTGGGTCAACGGCGTGAGAACGTCTCGCTCTCTAACGACATTTGGAGTGGTCGATGAGAGGGGTCGCGGGTAATGGTGACCTCACTGGCCTACACTTCACTTCCTTCTAATTAGAGCGCTGGGCCAGATCAAAGGAGCCAACCGCATCGCAGCAGGAGAGCTACTGAAGAAGGAGGGAGGGCAGTAAAGACGAAAAAGGAGGAGGAGGGAGAGGTAGAGACCTTTTCTATAGGTAATGGGCTGGGGGGAGGATTCTGAGGGGTTTTCATTAGTCTTGGAGGTCAGTGGGGCACTCAACCTGTATGTAGGGGTATGGAGCTTTTTCTGGGTGGGTGGGGGAACTATTTGTTTGAAAAGGTTGTAAGCAAAGGACTTTGGCAAAAGACAGAACACACCAGTATTTCATGTGTATTCTAGAGAGCCACACACCTCTGCTGTCTGCTGGCCTGCACTGTGTCTTAGCTCAGCTGCATAGACAGACCCAGACACACAGGAAGTGGAACATTTGGCACTTCCTTTCTTGTATATGTGTGTGGCTAAAGCCCCCCCAGCCACATATGGATGTCTTGAATGGATGTACACACACACACACACACACACACACAAATCTCAAATGGAAGCCACAGGCAGACTGTCACACAATAACAAGGACCAGATTACATCTGTTTCCCCGGTGACTAATGAGAGCACAAGCAGGCTGGATTGGAATATATAATTGAAGGTATCCACTTGGGGAGGCTAAGGAGATGTAAGATTGTAAGATAAGAGACTGGGACAGAGAATTTCAGGAAACTGCTGCTGACTTACAAATCATGTTGTGTCTTCTTGTGACAAAATTGTAGGAACTAATCAATGTCAATGCTAACTATTGAAGACATGCTGTCAAACAATTATGGACGTGTTGTGAATAAGTCTTAGTAAATATAATAATGCATTGGTCTATTATTTATCATTTCACCTTCATGTCACCTTCAGTTCTTTAGTTTTCATCTGAGAAAAGGTGTATGACCAGATTACATTGATTGCTTTGAAGCAGACAGAGAACATTATGTTCGACCACATGTAGAGATGACATCATGTCCTCTGGAGTCAAATTTCAAGACGAAGCCCTAAAATGCACAGAATTTTATGAAGGCTTGAAGGCAATGTTCATTATATTGTTTATCTCTTGCCCCCACCCTCACCCCCCCACAAACAATTTTTTAAAAAAGTGTTCTTTTGCTATAAGCATATGGTGGTGAAAATAACTAGCGCAGCACAGTGTCGGTAAATACCTGTGTGCACCCTATTGGTTTACAGGGTTGGTAAATGTTTACGCGGGGAACAATGAACAGTGAATCAGCAACGAGAGGGGGTGTTCGGGGAGGTCAGAATTTTGGGAGCTTCCCGTAAACGTGGGGTACGGTTGTGTCCTCCCTGTCACTCACCTGGATTTATCAGCAGGAAATCTGGAAATGGGGATGACATTCCTGCCCCCTCCAAGGACCCAGACGGGTCACGAGAGCAGACAAAGAGAGCCACAGTCGGAGAGGAGATGTGAGCTGACGGTGTTCCGGCTGCCATCTCACACTTTGTCCAAAGATAGCATCTTCTGTTACGTTTTGTGTGTAGTTATCCAGACAACAGGGAGTTCTGTTCATCTAAAGCCCAATAGTGAGTAAAAAGCTGTTTGTGAAAATAAAAACAACAGAGGCTTTTAGAACCAAGCACACCCCTCGGGGTGAACCAGTGAACTATGTGGAGCCCCCGACTATTAATGTTGACATGTTCACTGACCTACTACATCAATACACACGTACACAGGCATAATTGGTCCACTATTTCAGTGCGAACAGGCTCTCCTATCAGTTGTTGTCTGATATGCTCTGATCTGACCCCAGTATGTGCCAATGCTGCTCTCTTCTTGTGTACGTACCCATCGGAGCACGAGACCCCCAGCGGGCTCGCTGACCCTGACATGAGCTCCTCCACAGGACCCTGGGGGGGGGCGAGAAAACACTTCTTTCATTTGTGATACCAGTGATCAGCCCGCAAATCACCGATGTTGTGTCCTCAGACAAAGAATCACATTGTGAGCATTGCGCCTTCAGAAGTGATGCCCCGAGGTGAGGTATGTCGTTTTATAAATGTCCACTGGACACATTCAGACATGAGAACAATGTGCAGCATATTCATATATTATATAAAGGACTTTTTGATGATCTGAAGTTGATACAATAGACACTCAGTTAGCTGTGATTGAAAAACATCACATGTCTAAACATTGTAGATTTTCTTTTTTTTTTTCTTTTTTTTTTTTTAGCAAACTTTGATGTGGAATCAGTTACGCTGAACTACTGACAATGGAACCAGTGTCACAGATTTAAATGGTGTCTACATATTAGGGCTGTCAGATGCAGTGTGTTCAGTCAAGATGAATCCAGTTGCATGATTCATTTTTTTAAACCTTTCAACACAATTAACATGATTAACATTTCATCAGTCTGACAGCCCCAGTTTACATTATTCATGAGTGCAGAAGCGTCGAAAAACCCTTTGATTATTTCTGCCCGTGTCGGACTGCTCCAATCAAGCACAGAAGTTCACCATACCACTGTCATGGGCTTATTCTGCCATGGAAGTATGGTGGCCAACCCACCAACAACCTCCTCTCCACACCAGCTCATTATGGTAACAATTATTGCCGTAATCAGTGTGCCAAATTGCGGACCGATACTGAGGCCTTATTGTCTGAACGGGAAAGGCGACGACCTCCTTCGCGGCTGTCCGGTCTCAGTGCATCATTTCGGGCTTGACCCCTGTGCCCCTTGAACCCCTCCGCTCTCTTCCCCATCACTAATACCTTCCTGTCTCCATTATCGGGATGTGGAGGTCAGGCTGTGTAAAGGTCGGGGTTTAGGGGTCATGCTGTCATTCAGGCGGGCTCTAAAAATAGGTGTTGTGTGATTTTAACCACGGAAGAGCTTGTAGCGATGGCCCAGCGATGGCGTTGAGTTATGTGTTGTCATTAACCTTCTTTACACAGCACGGCACGCCCTCCCAAACGCCTGCACGTGTACACCAGAACTGCTTGGTGTATATTGACTGAACAACCGTATAGACAGTTTGACCTAAATACCAAGTTCATTGTTTGCAAACCAAAAAACAAACTGACTTGTAGGAAACAGTTGTTTAAACCAGCCCACAGGAATCTGGTGATAATAGCCGGCTAGAGAGGTGTCCAGGCTGTTACAATGCTGAGAAAACTCCCTGAGGTTGGACATAGCAGGATTCTGGCTCTGTGTACAGGGCTGGCTGACGGATGATGGCTGGCACTGTAGGAATAAACCACTTACACCGCCCTGTAAATCAGAAGTGCCCTGTTAGCGTTCACAGGGTAAATCAGTCACATCCCAACTACCACAGTCTGCAGGAGCTGAATGGACCTGCATTGTGGCCCGCATTCTCAAACAGTGTCTCACCTGCACTGAGGCGGCAACATGACTGAAAGACGCTCTCTTCCTGTTTCTCTTGGCTAACACTTTCACCTCCTACCTCTTAGTTTTTCATCTCTCCAGACGGCCGCAACATGAGAAAGCTTCTTAAGGCTCCGCTGAATTACCCAAGGTGACGTTACGTCATTAACTGGCACGCAGGTGATAAATGGCGCCCTGTGTTTTAAGTGCGCGCAGGTATGTTCAGTGACCTAGCTGCTAAGAGGAAGTCGTTTAGCTTTCATTGTCTGGTTATACATGCTTGGGATTCTCTGAGAGGGATATCTGCAGTGAAACAGAAATCACTCAACAGAAAAGGAAGCAAACGTTTTCACTGGCTTTTATAAAGCCCAGTGCAGCACACACACAAATATGCGATTTCGCGTTGCGGCAAAATCTATAGAGGCCTTGTATTTGTTCTTATCTTTCTGCCGGTAAGCAGCGTCTGCCTTTTGTGAGTCAAATGAAGGGATTCATTTTCTTTGAAGACAAATGCGCACTAGGCTTGAAATTAGCTATGACTATTGAATGTCTTTCACCGCCAGAGGGTGGGGGTAGCAAATCGTATTTGACATTTCCCTGAAAGGGAAGAACAATGATAATAAATCACACCTGCGTGAGGTTGTCTTCCACTTCTAGAGGATGTGAAGTTTTGCAACTGCCCTTATCTGCCTCTATAAAGCTTCCTGCGTCTTGACCCGGAAAGCCAGGTCTGTAATAAGACCCATCGAATCATGTGATTGATCACCCAGCACCCCCAGAGACCAGAGCATGCAACAGGTTGGATGGGCTGCTGCTTGCCAGTGCTAAAGATGGTATGTGGGTGTGTGAGAAAGGAGGAAAAAAAGCAAAAAGCAAAAAAGATGAGACGGCGAGAGTGAAAGACGGGGAGGGTGCTTTTTTTTTCTTTCAAGAGAGAGATGACAGATGGAAAGAGGGGCTCAGACGAGACAAGGGGAGAAAAAAAAGAAAAACGAGACTAAAGAAGCTGATATCAAGAGGACGAGAAGGTCAGAGTCAGAAAGAGGGATCGGTGACAGAGACCCCATTAACCTGCAGCCAGGTGTAAATCATATGAGTCTGGGCCTCATTTTATTCAAAAATTCTACTAAAATAATTACGCCGATTCTCATCAGTGCTCTAACAGCGGCTAATATCCCATCCTCATAACAGTTACCTTGTAATCACAATACGCAGACAAGTGGCTGCGCGTGCACTTGAGTGGGTGCAAGGATACAGTTATTGAGTGCTATCAAATATTCCCTCCGTCCCTCAGACGTGTGTGTTTGGATCAGCTATAAGAGTGGAAATGTGAGTGTTCTCCCAACTGCCAAAGCGTCATAATCCCTTCTAATCCGATTGGTTTCACGCATAAACTCATGTCTGCGGGTGATGAGGGACGAGGAGTACGCAACATAAACTCTCCCCAAGACCACCTTCACACCTGGCGCTTTCCAACTTCCAGTCGTCACGCTCGACTGAACGGAAGTCTGATCCACCGATAAGGATTGTGGCTCTCCAGCATCGGGGCCCAACACACACAAGAAGCTCCATGGGAGAGAAGGCCAGAGAGGGAACTGTGGGAAAACAGCAGCGGGGTTGCTATGATTGTATTCTTGGGCAGGTTTATGGAGGTGGAGGGTTTTGCGCTTGGATGGGACAGGTGACAGAAAGATGGTGGGGGAGGACAGAGCCCAAAGCTGTTTTTTTTTCAGGTGGGAAGGGCTGATTGATTAACGGTTTCGAGCCCCCAGGGGACACGTGGGTTGAACTTCCTGTGCTTTCCTTATGCGTTGCCGGTCTCAGTCCTTTAAAACAAAACAAACAGTAACAAAATTCAAGACCAATAGTTCGTAAATGCTACCTAAAGCGGTTATTTATGTTGAACAAAGTTTGCTTTGCCTTTGAATGTCATTCTCAATGGCTTTGCTGGTGGAGGGCTGCATAATTATTTTTCCCTTCAAGGCCTTTAAAACATTATTGGTTTCTTTTTTTTTTATAGATGTAAATGGAGTCGGTGGTTGGATGTACAAGTCAGCCCTGCACCCCGTGAATGAAAAATGTATTTAAAAGATTCTTTGCATACGTTTAAAAAAATAAAATAATTAAGGAACAATAGCGCGTTTGTGTGCGACTTGCAGAGCAGCATGGATAAGAGGCGGCACGAGGACGAGTGGTTCGAGCAGAAGTTGTTGTGCAAGTTAAGAAGGAATGCAAAGTGTTTGAAAAGATATTAGTTCGAACTGGCAGAACATTCCCTATGGTTGGCTGACAAGAGCTGCGGCGGACGCCAAGCCTCGGCTCTCCCGGCGAGGCCCAGTACTACAACTGAACAGAATGTGCTGTAACACACACGTGTGCCGCCTGCACACACGGACACACACGTTTATTGCCCAAGGGCCTGTTGACAGCCTGTTCGGCGAGAAACGCAGCATGGATTGTGTGAAATCGCGTTCGGTGCACGGTAGTTGGCTCGGGATGTACTAACATTTATAACAAATGAAATTGTACTTTTTAAAAAATCGTTTGTTTAATTCTATATGTAGCATCTTTATTAGCAAAAGACTGCAGACCAAGCGCATGTGGGAAAAATTTTAAAATCCCAATTTTGGGTAACCATGGCAACAATACTGCCAGACACTATGTGTGCTGAAAAAGCTGGGCGTGCAGATGGAGCAGCCGAAGTGTTAAGGATGCAGCGATACTGATACCAGTGTAAGTGATGGTGGAGCCAGTTAAATAAATCCAGTTTGTTCTGCTTGTTCTACTGATGCAAATTTTCCCATTGTTGATTCGTTGCAATGTATAAAAGTTGAATGTGATTTTAAATCAAATAATAATAATAAAAAAGAAGCAATTAAAAGCTGCAGCTTAAATGTACTCACAGGGAGCAATCAGGCGGCTGAGACACGTTTGCGGCCTCCACGTGCCTGCGCGGGCTCACACCAACATCTGGGTGTGCTCCTTATGAGTCACCAGAAGTCGAGGAGGAACTCCTCCCAGACCTGGATCAGAGCATTGACAAGATCCCTAGCCAAAATTCCAAAATTCCAACCAACTCAGCCCTGAACAAGAAAAGGCCACAGATGAGGGATGATGACTACTTGTGCTGTGTAGGGTAGCGTCTGACGGCTGTTTAAGATTCACCATTCAGGATTTGATCTCAGGCATACGGGCGTGTTTCAGGAATCCCGATAATGACGAATAAATGGTTGCAGATGAAACCACTGGGTCTCTTTTCGGGCAGGTAAATAAATAAGAAAGGGTGCATTTATGCATCTTGCCCAAGCAGAAGGACGATGCTGCAGAGTGGTGCTTTTGGATCCATGTTTAACTGGACATTCGCCAATGATATGCGGAGGCTCTGGACCAGAGAATGTAGCAACTCAGTGCCTTTTCCTTCTTCCATGCAAAGAAAACACACACACAGACACACACACAGCGGCACTTCCCTGGAAATGTGCTGACACGTCTGGCAGGCGCTCAGTCTGGTGCCGTCCAGCTGCTCAGCTGTGACTGTAGCTGTAACTAATGTAAAGACAGTCCTCACCCACGGGTGACCAGAGGCTGGAAGCAGGTGAACAGGCTGTGCTTTACAGACAGAAGGATGAGAAACTGTATCTCAGAAGTGAACCTGGAAAATACACCACTGTCTGGACAGGATGGCAAACTAGACAGAACAGGGTCTGTAATCTTGCTTCCCTTTTATAAGTTATGCTCTCTTTTACATTTTGGTTTTTGCCATTTTAAGTGCAGGAGACCCAGTTTTTTGGGAGCGCTGACAGGGGGCAGGATTTTAATGCTGACACCCAGACTGGAAGTCAGACATCAGCCTTTTTTTTTGTTTTTGCTCTTGAGTTGTTTGGGTTGAGGAGGGAAAAGTGGGTCAGTCCACAGCACCCCAGGGAAGCAGAGGATGGATGGAAGACAAACATGTATGTGAGTTCAGGTTTGATGGGCTGAGGGGGGGTCTGAGATGAGCTGGAGGGGGTGGACTAAAGTAGAAGAGAGGAGTTTTAGCAGCATACTCCATGGACCATGTGTCCTCATGCAAGAAGTATAAACTCTTGAACCCTGATTTTCCAGTTCACGTACTGGTTTCCCTTAAATTGTTGTTTTTAAAGATGATCAGAAATACTGTGCGATTTGTACAAATTCTAGTGTTTTCCTCTCTGAACTGAGCACCATTTATGTGTCGTGCTCCAAAAAAAATATGTAACAAAAATAAGAGGCTTAGCAAAGAAAACCAACAGGAAAGAAGAGGATGAAAGATTTACAAAGGGCTGTTCTGAAATAGTAATGAGAGAAAATGGACCCAAGAGCTCCCTGCTTACTTTGCTCACTCCCTGCCTCCTGTCTCCCATCTCTCCCTCCTATCATCCCTCCATCCCTGGTGTCTGTCCCGGTCATGGGTTCCCTCTCTGCACCAGCTTCTGCTGCTTCTGTTGCTGGACAGCAGGGGAGAAGAAGCCAGAAGGGCCGAGAGACGTGGAGAGAAACGTGTGACCAAAAGACAAGTCCTGTATGAAGCCATCAGTGTCCCTGTTAAGCTCCGCTGTTCCCTCCACCGTCTGTCTTCCTCACTCTCTGTCTGGTTACCAAAGTGTTTATTCAGCCTGCCATTGTTTCCCGTCTTCTCGTTTTCAGGGGGGAAACTGGGGGAGCACAGCGCGCTCCGCCGCATTCACAGAGGACAGTAGGAGCAACCGAAAATGAAAAGATGTCTCTGGAGGGGAGGCTGTGTGTGGGTGCACATACGCCCCCCCACTGCATACGCCCCAGTAAGTGGGAGGATATGGCAGCTTTCATGCCAGCGAGAGGTGGTGGCGACTTGGTGAAGAAATGGAAAGAAGGGGCCTCTCTGAACCGTGCCCCCACTGATTGAGATGTACCCCACACAGGCAAAGCCTGCTTCAGGGTGGATCTGAAGAGGCAAACGCCGCCTTCAGCCTCTGGAGAGCGCCAGTCTGAGTCAAGAACCTGCTGGGACGCAGTGTGGGCCTGTGGAGCTGGGGTTGGGATGACGCCCCATTGGATGGAATCTAAAGGCTGTCACAGGAAGACGCGGACGTGGGAATGGGGTAGCGCTCCGAGCCAGGGTTGCCCGGGTTATGGGCACAGGGAAAAGGCATGATATTCTCTCGCTGTCTCTCTCTTTCGGGGTGCATTATTTTGTGCGTCGCTGCACCGCTGTGGGGATGCGCCAATCCCCGCCGTTCTGGTGTCTTCACCGCTGCCCTTTGATGACCGACACACTCGCCCAGCATTTCGCTGGAAACACACACAGATTCACAGTGGAAAAAGTCTCCCGCGTGGCTTTGGTGTCAGTGCCGCTTTCCTTTTGATGCTTTAGGACACACGCACAAGCTAAACTTTCTCGGTAACGTCAAGCAATCTCCTTTACGCTGTTGCCTTATGATGGGCTAATCACAATAGTTTGAGAAATTATGGCTGAGCCGACAGATTGATTGTATGTGCAGTGAGGTGCAGTGTGTGAGTGATTATGTGGATCTGGTTTGTATTAGGGTTCTGTCGGGGGATATAAGGAGGTTACTGTACTGCGAGCTACTGAGGTGTTCTGGTATCCATTTAGATGAATCAGCACTGATGACTGAACTGCTCAGAGACGGGGCTCACCTAAATAAGTACTACTCTTCCCTGATCAAACAAACCACCAGCAGTGACCTCTTTCATGCTCTCTCGCTCTCTCATCCTGCTTTTTTTCCTCCACTCATCTTTTTTTTCTCCTCTGCATTTTCCCTAGAAACACTTTTGTTTTGGGGCTGTTTTACCAGTAACTCTTCCCAGTTTTCTAAAAGCATTTAACTGCATCCCGCGATCCTCTTCCTTGGAAATTGCCACCTGCCACTCGCAATCAAAGTTAGACGGACACTTAAAGTTTCCAGATTATGGGCGACACAGAAAAAAAAGGAGTGAATGGGGATGATGAGAAGAGAAATGATCCATTTTTTTTTAGAGAAAAGAGAGAATCAGGAAGCAATTTTTTCTTCTTGCCTCTAAAGTTAGCAAAAATGATTCAAGTGGAACTTTGAAAGCGGCGTTCAGCCTCCCAGGTGGAAATGTTATACCTGCGTGTGGGTCTAGAGTGACACAAGGAGGAATGGGGGGATGAAAGGCGGTCTGTGGGTAAAGGAGGCCAGACAATCACTCTAAAACAGATAATTGGCCAGCAATGGAGCTGTCAGAGGGCTCCCTTACCGTTACACAATGGTATGTGTACATACATGCGCGTATGTGCACATGCTTAGCATACGTGGAGGGATGTCGGAGTCTTTATGCGCCTCTGGGGATTGGGTAGATGTCTGTGAAGACAGATGGAGAGAGGGGAAGGCAAACATTAGAAGAGAGTTGGTGACTATTACGATCATTTACTCGCATTTATAAAGACCCCGGATGCTTTGAAGTACCGCATAATAGTCTCGATCCTCCTTTCAAAGAAAATCCCTGAACCAGTGTGTGATCTGCCATTATGTCTCGCTACCATAGTAGCTATCAAGTAAGAGTGATTACTGAAATCGAAAATGGTTTAAAGCGGACGGAAGTTTGATGCCACCAGCACCACCCCGATAAGATTCACGTACTTTCTATTTTGTGAAATTAACCAGATTCCACAGAGGCACTTTGTCATGAGAATCATTAAAACATTATTAAAGTGGGCATTAAAAGAACCTGTGAATCTTAAACATTAACCTGGAGATTTAAAATAAAACCTCGAAAAATTCAGCTTCAATCAATTAAGCGAGGAAGACTGGAGCGATGGATGGATGGATGAAGGGGAGAGATTGACAGTGCTAATCCCTCTTTGGTGGCCTGGCTTCCCTTCAACACAACAGGTCCCATAATTACCTCCTCTCCTCTGGCAGCTCACACTCACAGCTCTAGCAGCAGGGAACTGACTAATACTCTTCATCCCCCACCCCCCCTCTCTCTGACACACACACACACACACACACACTATTCTGATGTTGGATCTGTCTCAAGCTGGTGACACGCAGCAAGAGGACAGAGACGACAGTGTGGTCGCTTTCAAGCGCTTTTTATGAAAACCATTCGGCCGGCAAAAGGTGTGGCGACGTGTCTCGGTGGGTCGACCCAAGTTTATTTTTCTGTCTCCTCCCGTCTGCCTGCCTCCGCTGCTCCTCACCTAATTAACACAGTCACACAGCCAAGAGTGTGTTTGGCGGGAAACAAAGATAACGGTTGTACTTTGAATATAACAGTTTGTGCATGATATACTGTGGTGACTGTGTGTGTGTGTGTGTGTGTGTGTGTGTGTGTGTGTGCGTGTGTGTGTGTGTGTGTGTGTATTAAGTTTTGTGATATTACATGTCATTTGTGCGTAGAGAAATTACATCTTGCACTTTTTGGCCTAAATCACTGATCAGAAAATATATAATAATATAATATAATATTATCAACTTTTATTCAACTATTCCAAAGTTTCACCTGTGCTGAACACTTTTGACGCCGTTCAATTGCACTAATACCAAAGTAAACACTTTTTTGTAACCAGCTCTCTGGCATTTATGTGCGACATGTTTGATAGTTGCAGTTTAATAAGAGAGCAATGAGTGATTTCATCTTCTAAGTGCTCCTTAGTTTGATTACTGCTGTTTTTTTTGATCGAATGAGAGAAAAATCAGTATTTCTTTATGATTGGTTTATGTTTGATCAGCAATTCCTGCAAAGCCAAACCTGAGTTTTCCTTATCTTCATAGCCAAAGAATTAATTGAGTCACAAAAGTGGGGCGCATATAAGGCAATGTCACTTTTAATCAAATGTAATTATGTAATTGCATTTAAATGAGCTCTTTATTGAGCCAAGTCGCGGCTAATTAAGACACACTTTATGTGAATTTACATTTACATGTGCTTTTTTTCCCCCATTATCTCGAATCCACCCCCAGCCCTGCCTTTATTTGCACTGAACAGTCTGGATTGAGGCTATTATACTGTCAATATTCAAGTGGGTTTTTTTTTAAATTAAGATTTTATTCTTTTGTTATGACTAACTGTCCTCTTTTTAATATAAAGCTGAGACAGACAAAGGCTCTGTCTGTCTGTCTGCATCTGCAGAGGTGCATCATCTTCTCCCCTTTAGACTCACTATATTAATAATGGAGCACTGTCTGGCTCCTGATAGGCGCTAAATAGCTTCTGAACATGATGTGATGACATATTTCTGAATCGATATGGACCACGGTGCACTTAAGCCCCTGTGCACAGTTGCAGCCTCAGGATTGTTGATCCTCCAGTGCTCAGAATTGATTTCCTGCTACTTATTTTATTTGTTGCATCTTCCTGTTATACCTGACCACTGAGAGCTCAGCGCAGCCTCAGCCGCACCAGCTTTCTGAGACATATTGATGCTCTGTAGGTGCTGTACGTGTATTATTGTGGTGTTCTGACCCGCAACACACACACACACACACACACTCCTACACACAGACCTTTTGTGGGGTCCTTGCCAGTTTTTTTTTATCATATTCTCACAGTACAACAGAATACAGCAAAATACAGCAACTTGATATGCTGCATTATTTCTATTTGAGCAGATTTTATCCCCAAATCTGTTTCCAGTCTGACTTTTTTAGTTGAGATTCTTCTGATGTTTTGCAGATGACGACATTGTTATGTAACATCTCATTTGCATATCAAGGCAAATGGTTGACTCTTTCTGCAGGGCCGAAGCAAACCAAATCAAATCTGTGAATTGTTAGGGTTGAGGTTAAGGGTTACGATGAGGTGTGTGTGTGTGTCTGTGTGCGTGTGTGTGTGTGTGTGTGTGTGTGTGTGTGTGTGTGCTGGGGGTCAGATGCTGAGGAACAGGAAGAAGCACCACATGCTGATATTGTGTCATTATGATGATATTTGATGTTTAATGGTGGGAAAATGTCATGGTTACACCAGTACACCGAGCTCTCTCGCCAGCGTCACCATCTCTCCAGTACTCAGTTACTTCTGGATAAGATAGCATCCCTGGTTACTCACCCAGTCTCCCCTCCTCCCTCCCTTGTCCCACCCACCTCAACCAACCATGACCCTCCCATGGGGGTCATACAATGACTGTCATGCATATCATTATTGCTGGGGCCCCCCTTCCCTCTGGGGGTCCGCTCATTGACCTCCTGACAAAGGATGAAAGTGTCCCGTCCGAGGGCGGGGGTTGGCCGGGCCGACGTTGGGGTGAAGAGCCCTGCGTCCTCCTCTGGGTCGGGATAAGACCCAGCAGGGCTTTCTTCACGCTAATAGGCACGACCCCTGAACCCCACACAAAGAGCATCACTTCAGGAGTTGTGGGCACTCAGTGTGGGAGAGCTAGTAGGAACCAATGGAAGCAGGCTGGGGGCTCCAGGTTCCTTTGAGACAGTCGGACCACTGACTTTCCAGAGTGAAGAAACAAGAGGGAGGAAAAAAGACCAGGAGGAGAGGAAGAAGAGATAAGGGGAAGATTTTGTGTTTTTGTTTAGGGGAAAGGGCTGGTTGCAAAAGTTCACAGGGCTTTTCCTTTCGTGCAACAGCCTTCCCGTCCTGCTTTCTTTTATTTACCCCTAATGACTGACGGTGCAAGGAGCATTGCGCCTTTCAGACTCCTCCTTAATTACTTGTTGCCACTGTGTTGCAAGTGCTCATTGTGAATCGACTACAGTATCTCCGCTTGTGTTCAAGCATCTTCGCCGCTGCCGTGGTCATACAAATCTATTTGAAAAGGCAGCTGGCCTCGTCTTCGAGATGCTTTGAATGGCCAACTGTCCATCACGAAATAGATCCGACTTATTCAAATAAAGATACGAAAGATGTAAATGACTCATTTTGACAATGGAAGCGGTCGCAGTGATAAAAACACATTTTGCATATTTCAAACCTCATTCGTTCATTTCAGAAACCATTTGATTGGCTTTGCTTCCTTCCCCCGCTCAGACCTGCAGGTGTATGGTTATATAGCAGCAAATATATACAGTATTAGATTTCTGGTTTGGGAGTACAGTAAAATACAAGCCTCAAGGTTGAGGGGACACGGCCCCGGTGGGGTCGTATATGGGAAACCGAAGGCCCCTGCCGGCCTCCCTGTTTCAGCTCCATTGATCAGAGGGGAGGAGTGAGAGGGGGCAGGAGGGGGTTACTGTACCTGCAGGGTGCTGGTGTGTGTGAGAAAGAGAGAGGGGTCCCGCTCTTGGTTTTGCCCTAATCCATCCACAATACCCCCGCGCTCCCGCTCAACCTTCGATCCGAGCCTGACAGCTCAGGAGGAGCAGATAGAAAGAATGGAAATTTATGTCGATGTAAAGCCAATAAGAGTCCGAATGCTTGCTGATTTAAATAATATCAGCTCCATCATGTCTTATTTGTGGCATCAGACTGATTCTAGCTCCCAAGTCAACTGTAACCCTGGTGGGCTCTCACCTGTGGAGCTAATCTCATTGATCATTACAGTAATTAATGAGACCCTAATGAAGGCCTTTTAAACTGGGCTTCAGGTCATTAGCTACAGGCTCTGCTCTCTGCTTTTGCCCACCGTGTAGCAAGTGGTGGAATTTCAAAGCTATGGGGGGGATATGAGAGCTTAAAAACAACTTCCCACAAGAGTGATGCGGGTTCGAACTGGCTGAAATGTACTACATGAATGAACAGTAGAAAATAAAGGACTTTACCTCGTATGGTTCGCAAAAACCACAAACCCGTTCCATAAAATCTAGAAACTCTACTCTGTGCTGCTCTAGAGATGCTGCAGAGATGAGAGGATAAAGCATTTGCCAAATTTTTTATCTCCGTCTCTCATTTCACACACATTCTTACACACACCAACATGGCCTGGAAGAGTGTTATGTCAAGTACCTCCCATCATGCTTTGTTCCTGTGTAGTGAAGTGAGTGAAGCGAATGGCAATTCTTCATTCCCACCCTCCACTCCCACCCTAACTTTCATCCTCTCCTTCCTCCTCTCCTTCTCACCCCATCCTCCTCCTCTCCACTGTGGAGCTGTGCTAATCTGCATTGAGGAAGAACCCCCCCCAAGCCCTTAAGTTACCCCCCTTGTTCCTTCCTCTTCACCTTAACAGCCTTCTTCTTACTCTCCTCTGTTAGTTTTCTCTTGCGTTCACTCCCACCATTTATTTTCTGCCTCATTTCAGCCATATTTTCCCATTTTCAGACCGGCTATTTCTTTTCCCTCCCAGTGACTCTCACCTAAGCCTTGACATCCTTCCCATCTCCCCGTCTTCCTCCCTGCCATCTGTCACTGCTAGCCACTGTACCGATCAATCAATCTCCATTTCTTGCATTCCATCGCTCCTCTGCAGCATCCTATCGTGGATCAGAAACAAAGCGGGCTCCCATTATCCTCCCTCGCTACAACCCACCCACCCACCTACCCTTCAGCTTCCGACTGGGCCTGGCTGGTTAATCTTCCTGAGGCGTTCAGTGTCTAACTGACCCCCCTGATGCTAACAGACAAAGAGAGGCCTCCCTAATTCTCCTTTTCTCTCCTTTCCCCCACCCCTTCACCGCACCCACCACTTACATTCTTCTTCCACAGGGCCCCAAGAACCAGCGGAAAGGATTTTAAGTGAAGAAACACCCCCTCCTAGCTTCTGTCTTCCATCCCTGCGGTACCCCCACACCCATCTACAAAAAAACCCCTGCACCACCAAGGCTGTCAGGGTGGCCCTTCCTTCTCCTGTGCCTCCTTTGTGGCGTCCTGTGTACCCTGCTTTTACATACCCCCGAACCTTAGCATCTGCCCCATCACACCCCCACCCAAACGTGCTCATGAAAGGCCAACCTGCTGAAGAATGTTGTTTTTAGCTCCTTCCCTTTCTCATTGAGCGGGTGATTGGTGATGTGCCCGGTTTTGTTGCCTGTATCAATGGTGCCACTTGATGACAATTTGGCGGGCGAGACGGCCATTTTTAATCAGACGTTAATTTATTGTGCTGCAGCCTCGCCAGGGTGACTTTGGTTAAGGCAATGAGTAGGGTGTTGTGTAGCTTTTTGTTCCTTGTTTTGTTGGGGAGTGTGGCTAACATTAATAGCGTGTAGCTATAGACCCTTTCTACAGGGGCCTCCAGTGACACTAAGCCTTCCCTGGAGTAAAAGTTCCCAAAAGACGTCTGAGGGCACACACACACACACACACGCGCGAGCGCACACACATCAGGGTTATCGGTGTTAGACCCGACAACACAGGGCATATTTGACATAAAGAAAGAAAACAAAACAATCCTCCATCCCCGTTGTTTTACATTATTTTCACCAGGAAGATTATTGAACTACTGTATGTTATGGACGCTTGGGTATGGAAGATGTTGATGTTTTTGATACTTTCATTTATTAAAGAACCTCCATATTTAATGTAATGCCTTAGTAGGGGGTCACTGAGCCTGTGTGACCACCACGAGAATAAAAACAAAGAACAGACTGGAATTCACCTGATAATTGAAATAACCTGTTTAAATGCATTTACATGTAATTCAAAGATGCGAATATTTTAAAAAAAGTATGTATGTACATAGTAATTTATGACTTCTGCTGTTGTAGCATTAGCTGCCTCAATGCTGGAGCTTATCGACCTGCCACATAGGCTGCACAAAGAACAGTGGATTATAGTAGAGAAAACCAGGTGTGTCAATCCGATTTCTCATAATCAGCTAACTGCCGTTATCTGCTGAAGCGTATCACATTGTGCTGTTTACACAATCACTTGAATAATCCGATAAGTGCAAAAATCAGATAGTGATAACAGTTTAATGGCCGGACAACCAGGCCGACTGATGGAGTGGAATGAATGAAAAGCCAAATTTAGATGCAAAAGTACAACTGCTTTATCTGCTTTGTCTCTCTCTCACCTTTAATGATCATTTTTCAATCCAAGCAGAGATTTAGAACACATCAATTTTCAAAAGTGAACCCGGCTTAACGCTGGTGAGTTCCCCATTCCCAGGGGAGACTTGGACACTTGCTTTCTCACACACAGCTTGTTTGAAATAGCTCAGAATGCCGGTGCTTGTGTGATTAACCCTGTCTTAAAATGTTTAAATAGACTCTGTCAGCAGGCCAACTAGTTGCTACAGCATGTCATGCAACACATCAGAGGACAAGGGATCCTATGGTTGTTAAGAATGCGATCCATGAAGGTGGGGCAATAATCCGCCTTCAGAACAGAGCGAGAGTTGTTGAGCAGCTCAGATGGTAAAACTCGACATTCAGAGCTGCGCACGCCGTCTCTACATAAAGGCATCCACAGTATCAGATCTACAGAATTTGCAACCCTGTCAAACTGGGTGAGGAATGAAAAGTATGGCTTCAGGCAGAAGCAGCTCCCACCACATGCACCCGAAGGTGAAAACCTGCACACTTCTATTGATTTGCCAGGATGCATGCTGGGAAGCTGTTACCTGCTCGCTAAAACTTTGCCTTCCGTGTATAAAATTTCCCCTGCTCGCTAAAACTTTGCCTTCCGTGTATAAAATTTGACCTTTCTTCATGCTCCACCTCCCCTGTACAATCTTCCTCCATGAGTGCAAACTTGCTCCCATTTGCAGAAGGTGCCAAAAAAGCGGCATTGGTGCATCGTTCCTGTGGGTGGACACCTGGACCCACCGCCTGGTGAAAATGATCCCGCTTCAAATGGCGGCATGAGCGATATCCTTAACACCACCCACTCAAAGCAATAAAACAAGTGCAGGGGAGGGTGTCTACAGGCGTGTTTTACGAGACACGAAAGCAAAGAAAGGTATGGACCAAAGATGAAAGCTTTTTTATCAATGAGCATTTCTGTTGTCATTAATTAAAAAAAGAGAACATGATGATTTTTTTTTCTCACCTGGCCTGAATTAGATCATCAATGTGCTTTGTAGTGCAGCTGAGGTATGTTTAGGGTATTTACATAGATTGGGGTGCAGGCTCCACGGGGCCCCATTCAGGTGAGACAAAAAAAAGAGTCGGATATGAAGTTGGGAACCGAATATCCCTCCTTTCTGAACTCAACCTTGGGTCAGCGTTGGGTCCAACACAGGCCTGTGAACACTTTTCAGAAGACTCCTGACAAGTCAAGGCTCTACGCGCAGAAATCCAGCTGCTGGAGATGCACGTCCAGTTCACATTTACGGCGATGCCTGCCAGCTCCACGTAAAAGATCATTTGATCGCTTCAAAAGGTTTCAGCCATATGGACACTCCAGTCATATCTTATCACTAGTGTTTATAAAGCAGTAAAGGGAGATCAAGTGTAACTTTCACAGTTGATCATCTATGAGTAAAAGGAAAAGTAAAGTGATCTTGTTTCCCCTGCCAAGTCCATGGGAGAGTGTGTGTGAATAAGAATGCCCCGAGCCGCCTTCTGATCGATAGTATAGGAGTCTCCAAAGAGTAGTTTAGGAGTCGTTTTTGCTCCAAGGATTGTCTCGATAATCCAGAGGATGAACAGGAGTTTTCGGAGTTCAAACTTGAGGTTGTTGGCGAACTGGTCCTCCATGTTCAAAGCCAGCACACTTCCCCAGAGCTTGGCCAAGTCGCGCCACAATTCCAAACCTCCGGGACTGGTGATGGTTGTTTTTGAGGAATGACAAAGGATACAGGAACTCACCTCTGCAGCTGCATCCTGGATGTGAATTACGTCACACTAATGGTCATATGTTCGCTGTTGTTTTTTCCCCAGTGATATTCCAAGTCCTACCAAGCTTATTTGCTTATTTTTCCTCTATTTCTAATTATGTGATAAAGCAACTATAAGTAATACATTCGTTATTGGTGGATATTAAACAGCCTCCTTTTTTCTCTGCTATTTTATTTTAAAAATAAAAAAAAGTTATCATTTAAAACCCAATTTCTGCAAAGATTACTCCTCTGTTCTCATTACCCCACACTATACATTTATCCAGGCTTGTCAAGCTCCTCTTGCTGATGTTTGAACCATGCAAATTAAGATTTTCCTCAGTTCTCGAAGGCCCCACCCATTAATCAAACTGTAATATTAATTTGTCCCTAGCTTCATTCTTTGATTCCATCATCGCCCTTTCATATTTCTTTACCATTTGTTCCGGTCCAGAACTCAGCGAAGCATATCAGACACTCGTAAAACATGATTTTCGGGCTAATATAAACCTTTTATATACATAAAATCAGCATTTAATGCCTGCCCACATCTGATATGAGGCATCGGCTTTGAGAAGTGGAATAATTTTAGGCTTTCAGTGAGATAAAAGAATGATGGTGGGAACTGTATGGAGAAGCAAGCATGCGTTTCCCATATCAATCAAGGCCTATGTATGGCGAGGGTAGTTAGCAGCTCGTGATTGTTCGGAGGCCCTTGGTTGGGGTTCCAGTGTATCCTCGAGCTCTGTCCCTTTTGCTTGGCCCAGTGGGGGGCGAGGTGGTGCCTCTGCAGCCCCAAATCCAGCCCACGTTCATGCGTCCGTTCGGATCTATCACTGAAGTGCGAAGTTGTGGGGCAAGGGCCAGCCTTTGTCCAGCGCTGCATTCTTTGGTCCCATTGTGTCCCGACCACAACCATTTAGGGGCTTTAAAGGCTCGTTTGCACAATTCCTTTTGTCAGCGACCCTTGGCATAAAAAAGCAACAGTGCGGCGGCCTGGGGGTCATTTTTTTTTTAAAAAGTGTAAACTTATTTGTTGTTTATGTTCCTGTATTTTATTAAATACAGGAGCAAAAATCTTTTTTTGGTTGTTGGGGTGGAGGGGAAGTGGACATGCATACTTTTCTCATGGCACCGTGGTACATGTCGTAATGGGAATAGCGATAGCGGCTCAGACACGTCACATGTTCTCATTGAGTAAAACAAATGCTAGGCATAACAAGATATGATGGACCCCCTCCCAGCGGCCTAAAGGAAAACAGCTTCTTATCGGGAATATTTTCCTTTTTCTCCACATTCCTGTTCCTGAGCTGTGAGGGGTCCTTGGTTTGAGCACTTGTTTTGACTTTGATAAATTTGATGGGCGCATTCTGTTACATAATCCAGACTCCTCAGCATCCTTGGTGACATCATAGTGAGTGGTTGGGATTCTTCCCTTAATTTGATTTTCATGCTTCACCTCCTTCTGTGTCCCATTATGATGGACTGCTACCTGAAGAAGCTGCCTGTGCTAAATGCTTCATACCACACAGGGTTCCTTCTCACGTGGGATATTTGTCAGGAACTTTTACCAAGAAATAATGTAACCTGCACGTAACGGTTTCTCAGATAATATCTTCATATCAGTCATGGTTCCATCAAACAACTTACTATTAATGTAGCATGCTGCATTTTACATTCACCAGGTGGCAATTTGTGGAAGTTTAGATTTGTGGACTAGATTAGAGAAGAATTCACTTATCTTGTCTCCTAATCCGTCTTTGGGACGATTTCCAACAGGCTTATCTTCCAAGCTTGTTATTTCACATCAATATAAATTCCTTCACGTGTGATGACAAAGGAATATCCCAACATCCAGCAAGATTTATTCATGAATTTGAGGTGATGGACTGACTGACTGCAGAGCAGAATTTACATGCAGATGCAGGTTTTTGTGTCGTCATGGCTGCATTGTGGTTGTTGTTGTTTAGCCCGGCTGCAGTATGCATGGATAGCCAGTCCCAGAGACTCGCAGGGAGGAGTAGATGCTAGCGCACTAATCTGATGCTGTGGAGGACAGTTGAAGAGACTCCCAGTCTTTAAAGGCACATTCTTATCACCCTGATTGGGTTTACCGCTGAAGCAGAAACCAGTGCATTCCTTCCTATTGTGTTCCAGTCACCAGAAGAGCTGGAGAGAAACAAAAGAGACAGAGCGTCACAATCTGGATCCATTGTTGCTCATACAGTTACCAGCAGAGTCTGTTAGAAACTTTTATTGACTGATTTAATGTTCGGCCGCCAGGAATCTCAAGAGCCAAGTAGTTTATTATTTGAATTTGTGGATTCCTGATCATCTTCGGTAAAATCAGGAAGACAATGGGGTGGGTGTCTTGATTTCTGGCAGCAGAGGTCAAAGTTGAAGTGACCTGCAAAGGTGGTGATTAGGCAAGTTGAAAACAACCAGGGTTGCTATGGAAGAAGGCGATGGTATTTGAGTTAAGTCCAGGCTTTTGCGCGGAGCTTTAAAGGCGGCCTTCAAAGTTTCAAGGCGCAGACTTTGACAGAAGATTATTCAAAATGTTTGAAATCACATGTCGAGGCAAATGTGAGCGGGTTTGTTTTTCTAGATCTATACAGACATGCGTTTCAGTGTTTGATGTGTTCTGTTTCTTCTAATGTGCCGTTGTGTTAGCTCACCTTGCCAAGTTTGCAGATCGTTTCCCAGCTGCCAACTTGCACAGGCGTGTTCCCGCGTGAGTCAAAGGGTGGTATGCGTGGAGGGGAGAAGCTTAAAGCTGAATCCGCCAGTGCGTTGACTGACTCAGGCTTTGATTGCTACCAAATTCAGACAAATACACAACGAAGGGTCGAATGCGTCGGCATACAGAGCAAGAGGTGGCGCTGCGCCCTGTGGAGAACCTGAGCAAGAGCAACTGCTTGCACTGCTGCCAAAGAGGAGAAGACCTCCAGTTCCTGATGACACCTGACCCCACTTCCTCTGTAATGTGCATCATCCTTCTCAGCTGTTCCCTCCATTTTTGTTCTTCTTTTATTGTTTATTATGGCATGAACAGCCTCTTCCAGAAGCAAACCACAGGAAGCTCTTCACTCCCTAATTATATGCACATCAAACCAGGGTCGCCAAAGAGACGCAGACCATAAATCCAGGCCCCCTCCCCACCGCGGTGGTGTGATAGTTCTTCAGCTGCCTCTAATTGGGGCTGTAGGTTCAAACTGCTAACATATGACTTCCTTTTCCTTCACCAACTGTGTGTCTACCTCTACCAAGTTCACAACACACAGACACAAGGGCAGAAACAGGAATATACCCTCTGATTACAGCGTGGTGTGCTTTGGGGATTTGGCTCTGAAGTGGTCTACCCTGGCCCACTCTTACCACACGGACCCCCTGGTCAACAGGAGCTCACCCATTCTGTCAGAGTGAAAGAAAGGGATGTGGAGAAACAAAGTGACAGGTTGCAATAACAACCACAACCACAGTGGAGTTAGAGTATGGCTGCCTGGGTGAATAACCAAAGACTTATCGGACCCGGCAGGGCCAGATGTTGCGTGGTTTACACTTGTCTACCGCTCGTGACTCAAATGTGCGGCGCTCCCGTATATTCTTTACATATTTTATAACAAACGGGCTTCCTGGCGAGGCTCGCCCCCACCGGTGGGTTATACGTCGGGGTCATTTGCTGGTTCCAATTAAGGACACTTTAGTGGATACACAGCTAAAAAGATGCTTGTGTGTTAAGCTGGTGAAAGATAATGAACCATTTCCAACACATGACCAACAGAGTGGTGGCAGAAGAGCCTGGATAGAGCGTAGGGCCAAAGTGGCTCTAAGACCTGCCACTGCCATGTAAATTGGACCCTTAGAAAGTGAACAAGCTTACCTATTGTCTGTAATGGCCTCTTGTAAGAGAAGCACCCACAGTGTGAATTTGTGTTTGCATTAAAGCTCCAGGGTACAAGCATATGCACTTCCTAGCTCCCCCTAAGTTTACTGCATTCTGCAGGAAACACAATTAGCCCTATCAAAGTGAAAGGAGGGGGTTCTGGAAGGGGGGTGGAGAGGACTGTGTTTTTATGAACATGGGTGGTGAAATAGCAGCATTGTGACAGCAGAGGATATGAGGTGCTGGGCAGCAGCTTTTTGATGTGGAAGAGTCTTTAGAATGCATCTGACTCTTGTTAAAGTAGACCGACGTACAATTAAAGATATATGGCCCGAGACAGCCATGTCATTTAGATACATTAGCGGATTAGATTTTAAAGGGAGCTGTTTAAAGGATGGCCAGTAAATAGTATGTGGCACTGTGTTCTGTTATGTATGCAGTGAATTGGGTTTGGTTTAAAAGCTCGCTTTTTAAAAGCATGTTAATGGATGTCTATTAAAGCGAAGAACTTTGGAGAGATAAATTATGGGTCTGCAAACTTCCAGCTTTGCCGATCTTGATTATGAATATAACGTCATATGTATTTTCAGACTGTTTGTCCTGTTTTTGCTTTGTTTTTTAATTGGACATTGTTGCTTCTTTAGCCTCTATGTGCATAAACAGTCATCTTGAGCAGCTGGAAGAGTTTGGAAGTGACTAACATGAACCTTCCACAAAAGATTATGGCTTCAATTTTAAAGTAATTCCATTTCACACTTTGGAACCCAGATAATCCCCTTTTTGAGGTTCATAAATCCTGTACATTGTAGGAATCATTAACTATACAGTAAACTGTTGTTTTTGTTCTGGTTTTAGTTAACCTGAAGTGATTAACTTTTTGGGATGCATATCCCAGTATAGATCTGCTCTGACCAGTCCAGCCAGCTGGCTGTGTTGGGGTGGGGGGTCGCTAATGGACCATTATAAAGGAAAGGGGGCCATCTATTTAAAAAGTTATTGAATCAGGAAATTCCTCAAACTCTGGGAGTGTGTGTGTACGCGTGCATGTGCGTGTGCACGTGTGTCATTGCAAGGCTTAGCTGACCCTATCTCATACCCATGGATGGACTCAAAGTGAGCTCACTGGATGTCCCTTAGTCAGCACATTCAGGCTGGGTGGACAAAAGGTCCATTCTGCCGACAATAGGGGGCACTTAGACCATCACATACCCTGGTTGACTCCAAGAGTGGGGATGTTTGGGGGAGGTAAGGGAACAGAGCGTTGAAATAGGGGAGTTTGGAACTTTAATGGGAGACAGGCAGAATCTAAATAAACAGAAAAAGCAGCTGGGTTGTCTCGTAGATCTGCCATGACCTGTAACTATTCTGCTGCCCCATTGTGTCCCTGACCGTCCCTTTTTCAGTCATAGACACAACATAACTATGAAAAATCAACTCATTATCAACGTTCATTATCACAGTGAAGTCTCTGAATCAGTCTCCAGTTGACTCAGTTCTGCTGCACTAATACACCCAACATTACTATGTCTTTCCTCTGAATCTCCTTAAATATGCCCTTTTTTCATACCTGCACCCCTGTGCATGTATAGATGACCCTCTACAGCTATGGTGAACCAGATCAACTAACCTCCACATGAACACGGGCTCTATGGGACAGTATGGAAGACACATTCATCCTTACACTTGGCTGTTTTGCCCTTGTATCCCTCCCCAGCTCCCAGACACCCCCCCCCCCCTTTTTTTTTTTATCGAGTCCAAATCTAGGGCTGATACTCTAAACTCGATGAATGACATTGATCTTAATCTGCGAAGAGTAAGGGTAATTTCGGTGTGTGTGTGTAAGTAGAACAGAGAGGAGGTCAGGGGGTCTGGCTAGAGGGGGAAGATGATCTCTGCGTCTCCAGCGGGGCACAAAGCGAGGGTGCGAGCGACAGGAGCGCTCTACCTTACAATGCGCCCCGAGGATCGTTAAGCGATTGTGTTACAGAGAACAGGTGAACTGCGTCTCTCTGTCCCCACTTTTTATTTTTTTCCCCTTTCTATTATGATTTACAGGGTTATTCTTCTTCCCTGCTCCCCTCCCCCCATAACTTGTGCTGTTCTTTTGAAGGTGGCGTGCTCAATGCCATTGTACCTGGCCCGCTTTGAAGTACCTAAGTCTTAAATGATGATGAGACAAGGGGAGCGCTTTTCTTTAACAGCCAGGCTGAAGGAGGCTCTTGTTTCTGACAGGTGTCTTTTATAGAAGGGAGTGTGCTGGACTTGTGTTTTGTTGGGGATCGGGTTCCACCCCTCCCCATCACCTGCTAATTGAATAACATAGCTTGCCATCTGTGGAGATTTACTGGAACAGACCTCAGTGGACTGTTTGGATTATAGAAAAAAGATGACGTGAAAATGAGTCACATAAATAAAGAGCCGCTCCAACAAAAAGTGACTTCTTTATGACTCAACGTTGACAAACTGGGCTGCTATGACCGGTGTTGTAGAGGCCCAAAACCCATAGGAGCAAGTCTTCAGGTATCAATTAGAGGTTGGTAGTTGTCTTTTATGAGAAATGTAGGGTTTTGACTTTTATGGAATGCTTTAAAACCCCAACTCGAACTGCTTTTGGTTACTCTTCCTGTCTAAAGAATAATCACGTTATTCATTTTAAATAAGCGATGTGTTAAAAGCTTCCATAAACTCCCTAAAAATAACTGAAGTGTTTTTGTCCAAACTGAGCTCTAAAATCCCCTTAACTGTTCACCACAGTGAGCAGAGTGCAAGATTGCATTTTATCTCCTCTTGTACCACATCTTCTACATAGCAATTTGCTCACAGTGGTTCGACCTAGTTTTTAAAAGGTGGTTCAAGGGGAGTGTGTCAATGAGAGCCTACTCCCACTCGTGCACAGCGAGTCAGGATGAAGCTCTGACAGCCTCCTTTCATGCAGAAACTAATCAAATCAGCTGTTATCTCTTCATTAACTCCAGCCTAAACAGAACATCCCTGCTCTCTGAGTGTGTATGCGTGTGTGTGTGTGTGTGTGTGTGTGTGTGTGTGTGTGTTGTGGTTCATGCTACATAGTGAGGACCATAATACTAGTTACTAATGACTAGCTACCTGCAAAAGGAGAACAATTTGGTCCCCATAACTTTAAAGGGCAGTTTAAGGGAGACTTTAGAACTAGCCCTAACCCTGAAGGTCAAGTTTAGAGTTAGTGGCTGAGGATTGTGTTAAGCCAGTGAAAGTCCTCAGAAAGACAGAAGTACAAGAATGTGTGTGTTGTCGGGGACATCCAGTTCTTCCTCATTGCACAGTTACATCATAATATTTTTGGCTGGTGTGGAAGCTCAATTGTGAGGGTATCTGGGCATGCGGGACACTGAAATACATTTTTTCAGTATTACTATGATTTAGTTGCTATGCAACTAACTGTAAGGCACACAACCATTTTAGTGACATGAGTCAGTTTTATAGTATGAAAACTTAAATTTGACTCACAACACATTTCCTTTTTTTATGGGTGGACTTAAAAGATGCCTTCCTGCCCCGATAACCACCCATCCGTAAATTGGCTTCAAGGGCGAGGGGTCACAGTGAGAAATGGAATAAAAATGCATTGTCTTTGTGTGTGTGTGTGTGTGTGTGTGTGTGTGTGTCCAGCCCTGGAGTATATCTAGATGCAGATAGCAGCAGTCACACATACTGCTGTGGGCCAGACCATCTGGATCTGACCCCGGGTGGGAATCCACGCGGATGGAGTGGTGGAAGCGCGGGGGGGTCGGAGACTCCTGTGGGTGATAGGGGGTAAGATGTTGCAGGGACTATATTACAGGATGATGGCTGTGATTTGGAGACGGGCAGAATAAATACACCTCCTCCTCCATCCATCCGCCTGGATCTTGTGGTATGATGGAAGGATGTGGGGCCTGAACACACAGCTGTCCTCAGCCATTATCAGTGATGGATGAAGCCAGAGCAGAGCATCAATGGCATACCTGCTGCTCACTCATTTGAATACGTCCGTGTGTTTGTGTGTCTTATTTATCCTCGTGTGTGGACACAGAGTGTGAACGCAACGTGTATGTGGAGTATCCAAATGATGCAGATTAATCACACACTCGAGTTTTAGACAACCGATTAAGGGGAACAAAAGAGGAAATATGCTTCTTGTGGCTGTTTGATTGGGTTGTGCGTGGGCGAGGGTTTATCAGTGCAGCTGTTCCAACTGCCAGGCCGTTTTAGCTTCCTCCGATAGCGCTACCCATGAGACGGTGACACCGGTGACTTCCTGCACCGCTATATGCTATTTTCCAATCAACTAAATGACTTTCACACATGACGACAAAGGAAAACAGGTCAGATTAGGACATGTTCAGCTGTAGCAAACTGCTGGCATGCAAATCATCAATGTCGGCCAGGTGTGACGACCCAGATACTGTTGTAGATTATTAGCTGGGTTCAACAGCTCCCCCACCCCCGTCAAATCTGTCCAGAAATCCTTCTGTTCGGAAAAAAGTTCTGAGAAGCACAATGAACTTTGTGTCCTATTAATAAACTAATGATGTCAGGCCGCCTGTTTCCTTTTCACATGAGTGTGTCAAATATAACAATGTACAATCCTGGGAACAAAATTGTCATCATTTTGGGAACAAATGGTACTGACCATGAAAAATATTGATTCATTTGTGAATGATCGAATTTAGAACTTACTTACAAGTCATCTCTTTTTTTTACCATCTGGGAGGTACAGTTTTTTGCTCCAGATATGGAAAAAAAAGCCCCCACATTAAATAAAGTCAAAGATGTATTTGAGAAATGTTATTGAAGGAAAGTCCTGGTGAGAGTTACCTAATCTAATTCCAGTCAGAGATGGTGACGGGCTAGCCTTTACTGGCCGCCAGCCGCCCCAGCTGCAGCTACGACGGGCTTTTACGTTTACCCTTGTTAGCACTCATGTTAGCAGGATCTTTCTCTGAACAACGTGGTAAACCCTGACTTAAGTGCTTTCCTCTTTGTGAATCGATGTCCACCGAGGTCGTATTGGAGGACAGTGAAATGTGCTGGCGCGGCGTGGGAGGTGGAGTTGTTGAGTAAGGTTGGTTTGATGCGAGATCACTTACAGAAGTTGAACGCTGCAGATAGTGCAGACAGCTAACAATGACCAATGCACTGGTGGATTCAATTAGAAGTGTGTGTTTGTGTGCGCGTGTGTGCTGCGGTCAAATCAAATTCAGTAATGTGCTCTACTCCTAGTCTACCAATTAAAGTAATCAATGCTACGCCTGAGTTACCACGGCGTCGGGGGCTGCAGGCTCGGGTCCCGTTAGCCTGCAGATACCGAGTGCTACTACCTTCCCCTTATAAAGGGTGAAACCATCGCCCGTACGAATCTAATTCTGCCATAATTAACCTTGCGTGTAATCCTCTGAGCGTGCTGACGGATGTCCGAAATGCTAACTCAATCCACCAGCCGAGGTTTTACTGATTAGATTAGTGTGCACAATGCCATTGTCTGACTCAACAGCTGTCAAACAGAAGAGATGGACTTAAGCTTCTAATTACATATGTTAATGGTTTTATCTTCGGTCATGTGCGAATTATGTATGAAGAGACTTAATTCAGTTGTCCTAATTTACCCTAATGGAAGCAGGAGGGTGCAAAAAGGTAGACACATGATGATCCATATCACGTTTAAATTCCCATTTGTTTGACTACTCTCTGGCTGAAGAGATATCCTCCAGTTCAGTATGGTTGCTTTTAACTGGCACACGTTGGGCACACGGCATAAAATCAATACTATCGTTTCTCTTGATAATCGGTTACCAAAATGGGAGAAGAGCCCTTAAAAGAGGTTAATGTTTTGTTCTCCTCGTAAATGACCCCGTGTGTCATCGTGACGCTGAGCTTTGTGAGTCTCGTATTACAAAAGGTAACTTCTCGAGTACAGTTGCACTTGGGGCTAAATGGGGGATGGGGAAAGAGAGACGGTCGTCGTGTTCTAGCAGGTGACAAAAGGGTGAGTCCGCCCTTTGACATTCTGATAATTGGCTTTAATTTACATCTGCGCTGGGTTTCAAAGCAGAACATCACCAGAACTGGTTTGGTCTGGAACTCAGTGATGCGTCATAAACAAGTGACAGTCAGCCAGATGAGCCTGAAATGGAATGTTCGTGGACCAGAGACACGGGAGCCAGAGGCCAGTGGAAAGCTGCATAGAGAGATTAAAGAAAGCTCCCAACGAGACGTATATCCCCGATCTCCCATCAGAAACCAGCCCTGACAGTTCAGCAGCAGGTGATTTGTCCCTCGGATCTCTTTCACTGGTTCTGAGATGCCACCCTCTGACCCCTGCATCTCTTCCTCTCCCAGACGAGTGATACTGACGGGTAATATTGAAAGATGAACCACCCCGTCGCTTCACTCGCTCTCCACGACTCATTAACCCGATTTGCACTGAGCTTTGTCCCACATTTGTCAGCGAGGCGCCCGCTGCGGACTCTGTCGCCCCCGCCTTGCCCCATCGCACTTCCAGCTCAACATCAAACCGACAGATAACTGTCGTCCAATCCGATCACCCCTCAAATGTCAATACCTGACGCTTCATTGAGGCCTTTCTTTGCCACAAAATGACCCACTGATGCTTAAACAATTCCCAATTGGTCAAGTGACGCTCATACTTTCTGGCGTGTTTACGGTTTTTAATTTGTTCTGCACGGACATCGGTTTGTTGGGGGGAAATGAGATAGAAACATGCCAGAGCATCGTATCTTGGGTGGGGCATGGAGGCCCACTGTTTCTGAACAGGCAGAATGGGCCTCAGCCACTTCCACTACCTCATCACACCCTGCTTTTACCCCCCAATTCAAGCCTTGTGCAAACCCCCTCAGGGCATGCAAAGAGGGATTTGCAAGGTAAACAGTCCTCACCGAGGCTTCAGCAGTGCATGAGAGGGTCAGTGCATGAATGAATGGACCGGTTGGTCCGATGAAGTCAACCAAGTCGTTTGTGAACCGTTTATTTTTGTTTTGATGACACGGCACCCCGTGGGTTCCGCGCTCGCTCGTAGTCATCCACAGTCATGGATGACCGTGCTTTCTCTTGAGCTTCTTTTTGCCTTCTTTGACTTACAGCCATGTGTGACACGGTCATCTGCCCAGATCGCTCAGGTCACAAATTCACAGCTCTAAATCCAGATCAGCTCGTCGATGCACACTTTGCGTTTGGGCGAGTCCCACAGACAGTAAGCAGTGTAAATTAAGGCTCAGACGATTTAAACTTCAGATATCCTGTTTGCAGCTCAGTCATGTCAATCTTTGGATAGACATTAGCACACCTAAAATGTTGACTGTGGTCTGGCCTGTCAGAATGACCAGTTAATACATGACTAGTTAGATACATTTCTTCAAAGCAGGACAGTTTGGCTCAGACTATGATCGTTGGTGAAAGTTAAGAAGAGGAAGCTACTTTTAATTACTGTAATTCTGATAATGTACGACCTGGAGCTCGACTCACTCAAGGTAATTTGTTGGACAATAGAGACCATCTTCTATGTGTGAAAGGTGCCGATTTTAAATATGATCATCACTCATGCTCTTGTTTTTATGAATAATATTAGAAATTGCTGTAGAATCAATAAATCAGGAGGTACAGATCTCTCTCTGTGCCACATTCGTTGTTGTGCCCTTCATTTAATGACAATCACGCACTCTGCTTTTGAGGAATCCATGTCGACCTGTACCGTTCTGAACCATGTGGTACCATTGTGAAATGTGCTCCTATTTTAACACAATTTCAGTGATTAAACAGTTACATATTGCCTCACGTATGTATTGGGGTTAAATGTTGTCACCACAGGGCTACGCGGAGGCCCGTGGTGACAACATTTAACCCCAATAAATACTTCTTTCATTGGATTTAACAAGAGACCAGGACAGCTTCCCATCTGGTCGTCATTCAGCCTCGAGTGTAGGTGCTTGATGAGGCTGGTTGGTTTATACCAATTTGGTGACAGACAATGTTTACCCGACCCCAAAAACCATTTGTTATCCAGTTTGTCTGGAGGGTACTCATGAATCAATCGTGATTCAAATGTACAAACACAGAAGCGCGCCAGTGATTACTGCAAATAAACATAAGCGCACGGACACGCACACACTTGGAGATTACATGAAAGCTATTTTGGCTGCACACTAGCGAAGCCGTTCTACACAAACCACTGCTAAACTCACACTCACTCACAACACATAAACAGACACACGCTGAAAAGTAATGAGGACGTTAAAATCTGAAGGAAATGTGTATGACTGTTACATATTGCCTCACATTAAAGAGGCATGCTTCAAGTATGAGTCCCAATATTTACAATAGGCTTGGTTGTTTATACTGACTGTAATAAATGCCTTATCTCCAGAGCTCGGCTTTATAGCTGTGATGAAATGCTGATAACACATTTAGTCGGAAATGTACATGTGGCTGGGGGGGGGTTAAAGTTTCACTTTGCAGATAAGAAAGTTCTCCACGCTGATCAAAAGAAATGTGGCAACTGGTATCTAAGTCAAACACACATGCCGTCGCCATCTGATCTGCACCGTCTCCGCTACAATAACTGTCAACGGCACATAATAATGCCGCTAACCTACATGCCCTCGCTCGCTGTTTAGCGCTGCCAGACAAGTATGTAACAGAATATAAGCACATTTTGGTTGTAATATCCAGACAGTCAGTTCCTACAGCTTCATTTTTAACTATGACATTTCATAGCAAGTCCATCTCGGGGCTCCGACTGACAAATCATGATGATCACGTGACATTTCACACAACGGACTAATCGCCCCAAGTTGGTCCCAAAACAATAGCTTCAAGGCAGAGCGCTCCTGCTCAGTGCCTACACAAGAATTCCATTCAGAATCCATATAGCCCGAGGATGTGGCCAGCTGAATTAAGTGAATGTAGTGGGAGCGTATGACGACTACTCCCACTACTAGTTCATCCTTTTGCTTCTTACACTCATGTCTCAATCACGATGTCCTGTATTTTTAATTGAACCTCTCTCATTTTTTGCTGTCTTATACCTTCCCGCTCGTTCTTTTGCTTTTTCTTTCTTTTTCCTTGGTGCTGTGTTGTGCAGCCAAAGCCAATTCTTCCTCAGAACACGTATTTGAAAGGCTATTCATGGATTCCTCAATGAAACCCAATAACATTACTCAGTGTGTGCGTGTGTGTGTGTGTGTGTGTGCGCGTGTGCGTGTGTGTGTGTGAATGACTAAGAGAGAAGGAAAAAAGAATGAAAAATAAAGAGAGGGAAAGGTATTCCGGGGGCCAGGCTACAGTACCATCTGTATGCAAATCTCCTCAGACTTTGGTAAACTTTGATCAAACACTCAGGCCTTTTCTCCCTCTTCCCTCCCTCTTCCCTCCCTCTCCTCCCACCCTTTCTTTCCTCCTTGTCCACTCTCAGCTGCAATTGCTCCAGCTCCGAAGCTCTCTGCTGCTGCTGCTGCATGTTACTCAGACAGGGCGGTGGGTGCCCTCAAGGAACTGCCCCTTCATCACACGCTACAGACACACATTGATGTTTTCTGCCCCAATACTCTCCGATACCCTCCCCGTGTCGGGCTCAGCCCCTCAACCCACCGACACCCCGACGAGCACCATTACTGAACACCTGCGACCCCACAACAGATGGTGACACACACACACACACACAGGCGCACACACATCCCCAGCGATAGCGGGGCTCTTGGCAAACAGAGGCTAGCGTGGCGTATGGTGATGGGCATGGCTTTGTGCAGAGGTTGGGCACATTGCATGCAGCACACACTTGTGTGTGGACACACACAGCAGCCATTGTTCGCTCCATATGGGGAGGTTAACCTTCTGAATAAAGAGTCGGTGTCCAACAGGACGACAGAAAGGTTGTAACAAGTGTCTGTCAATTATTTGCCAGTAGTAATTAAAATCATCAGTCAGATGATGGGACGCGTACACAGAGAACAAACTTTAGCACATTAGGCGCTGTGGAGCTTTAATGTCCAACCGCCAATGGGGTGTAAGCCCATTAGGAGTTGTGTCATGTGTGTCTGAGCAGCTCAAGCCTGGCAGTCAGTGGGCAGGAGGATAATGGGTATTAATCAAGGAAAAGCCACAGCCATATGTCTGTTTAACATAGACAATGGTTCCCTCGCTGAAGCCCAGCTCGGCTCCAAAACAATTAGCCTCATTTCACAGAGTAGGTAGCCTCGCTGTAGGTGAAGCGTGTGACCATATTAATGCTCAGTGAAGAAGGAAGTGTGTGTGTGTGTGTGTGTGTGTGTGTCTGTGTGAGAGAGACACACACATTCAAACCGTGTTTGTCCAGTGAGGACAGGAAATGTAAAACTGGCCGTGATGTCCATGTCCGAGTTGTTGACTTGTCTGGGTTCTTCTGAAAATATCACCTTTCCCCGTTTTGAAGCGAACGCCTTCTGTTCACCGCTCTACGGTATTTTGTTCCAGTAGTTGTTTTTGTCTGCGAACTTGTTTTCATCCTATAACCAAGCAATATAAGCCATTTGGCAGATGGTAAGGGGATGTCCCATGAGAGGATATGCGCACGTACACACACTCTACTGTGCACAGTAAGTGCATACAAAGACACCAGACCCACCAGGCTCCTGTTATGTAATCCGCCAGTTGCCCCCCCTCAACCAAGAGGCTCAGCCTTAGAGCCGTCTCAGCTCCAAAACAAAGTCGTCCATCTTCATATAGCTCTGTCCATTACATAGTGCACATACTTCTGGCTCATTTTGGCCCTGCTTTTATGGCAGACTGGGGGGGGGGGGGGGGGGGGGCGTCAATGTGCTCTGGAAGCGTAAAAACTAGAGTGTTTGATGGTTCTGTACTGGATGATCCATGTTTTTAAAATAAAGGATGGTCTGTTCTACGGTCTGACGCAACCACTGGGCCCATGGTCGAACAAGGATTAATCAAAGTCATCCACAGTGTGTGTTTTTATGTCTTGTTAATTCTTTTTCGCCATCCTTCTGTGGACACAGACTGTGTGGCTACTCCAGCCGTGGCAACAGATTTTTCTTTCAACCATCTCCAGAGAACGCCTGGCCAGACTCCTGAGTGGCACATATTTGGGTTCAGGCCCGGCGCTGGAGACGCAGGGAGAGGGTGGGGGGAGGAGGAGGAGGAGGAGGTGGCGGAGGCCAGAGCCATGTGGCTGATGTTGGTAAACAGTATCCACCCTTGTCCTGGCATCATAGCAGCAAGCGCGCAACGCTGGAGATATCAGGCGGCAGGGCCACACACAGACCGGGACAAAAGGTAGACCCGCGCGCAGACATTTGCATTCATACACGTGCACTCGCGCGCACGCTTGCAGGCAGAAATACACAGACAAATAAAAGACTCACTCTCGGTGTCTGCCACTCAGCAGCTGCTCCAGTTTCCATGGCAACGGCCGGAACAATGTAGTAGGAAGGGCCGACTCGGTGTAAGAGGGAAATCGAAAGAGGAGAGAAGAGGGAGAGTGTGTGTAGGTGTGTGTGGGTGGGTGTTAGAGGCTACTGAGGGGGAGGCAGCCGCGGGGGTAGTCAGACAGAGAGAATTCAGAGACACTCTCTTTATTTCTTTGTCGGGATGAGTCTTCGGGAAGCGGCAAAACAAACAAGGAAATGTAGGAGCAGACGGAAAAATAAACAGAGAGAGGAGAGCCGCACGCGCGGCGAAGGGGCGAAGCCTGAAAAATATCACCGGGGCCACGATGAGCGTTTTACAAAAGTCTATTTATTTTTTCAGAATGAGGTATTTCAAAAGTGCTATGAGTTGCAGCACTAAATGTACATTTTAAAAGTGGAAAAACCCCCAAAACAAACCCCATCTCATATCTGTTTACCCAGTTCTATGCACCCGATTGTTACAAATATAAACAAAAGAGGAGGAAAGAAGAAGTCCAGGTACATGATGATAAAACACATTTTGCTGTACAAAAGAATTATTCGAGATATAGAAGGGGAAAAAATTGTCGAGATAAAGTGATATCTACCAAGAACTCATTTTCATACGAAAATATAAGTATCAAATTTAGTATGTATCAGGTTCACACTAAAAGCATAAAGGTGTGTAGAATTAGTAAGATGATACAATATAAGAAAAAGCAGGAAACAAAAAAACAATATATTGTTATATTACAAAGTTTCACAACTCTCAAAAATCGAGGCTTTACAGTACTTTAAAGGTATATAAACTTCCAGTCTAGTTATTGGCAGCTTCCTGACATGTATATATATAAAAAACAAGGACAAAATGTATTACAAAACAAGGCAGATCCGAGTGTATTTTTGTCTGTACACTATTGTTATATACAAAAGTGTCGGCTAGCAAGGTGCACAGGTATACATCCACTGACTTGGCTGGAGCACCAGTGTGAGGGAGGAGTGAGAGAAGGGAAACCTGTAGTGGCATTGTTTTTACGTGACCCATAACGCTTCGGCTGTCACAGTCTCTTCAGTTTTTGCAGTGGTAAAGGCAAAATAAGTGTGCACTGCTTTCTTGTACGTGAACTCTCCAAGCAAAGTGCCCTCTGACACCCTGTCCCTGATTTCCAGGCTGGTGTCACAGTGAGTACAATAAAAAGAACATCACAACAAGGTACAAATAGAAATGATAGTTAAAAAGATGACAAAACTGGAGGAAGGAAAGACCAAAGCGAGGAACATCCGCTTTCCTTCCTCCTCATTTTCTCTCTTTCTCTTTTGTCATATTTCCTCGATGTGACTGGATTGAAAAAGTAAACCCTAAACATTCTTAACGTCAACAAATGTGCAAAAAAAGTGGCGGCAGTGAAAGTCCGAGCATCGTTTCCTGCAACTCCTCTGCCAGGTGTGTGGGTGTGTATGTGTGTGTGTGCGTATTTGTGTGTGTGTCAGCATCTGAAGGTAAAGTCCTCTGAGATGTTTGTGTGTGCGTTGTGACAGGTATGGAGGCAGTTGTGCCTACGCTTGGGTGTATTGGCCTGCTTTACGCGCATCCGCGGGGTAGTCCAGGGTCTGTGTGTGGTTCTGTGTGGTAGTGGTTGTCTGTTAGCGAGTCCTGGCCTGCTCCAGCCTGCGCATCAGCTGTTGCCTGCGCGCCTGCAGCCTGTCCTTCTCCTGCTGGAGCCTCATCTCCTCCGTCTCCAGCGAGCTCACGTACTCAGTGGCCTTCTTCAGGATCAGCACCTTCGCAGCCTTGTCGTTGTGCGCCAGCTCCGGCACGTGGTCGCGCAGCGTCAGGAAGCTGGAGCGCAGGTCGTTGCGGCGCTGGCGCTCCAGGATGTTGTGGTTGCGCCGCCGCTCGCTGTCCTCCGAGTCGGAGCTCCCGCGAGGACTGCTGTCCCCGCTGGCGCTGCGCCTGCTGCGCACGCCCGACATGCCGATCAGCGAGCTGCAGGACATGGAGGACGAGGAGGAGGATGAGGAAATGGTCCTGGTGGAAGGCCGCGAGGCATCTGACGTCTTTTGCCTCTTTGGAGGCGGGGCGTGGTCGTCGTCTGAGGCGTACGGAGACGGAGCGGCGTAGTTGTGCTGCTGCTGGTGCACCGAGCTCCTTCTCAGGATCAGCTCCTGGGGGCCTCGGCTGACGAACCTGCTCATCCCGCCCGATCCCGACGCGCTCCCTCTGCTGTCTTGGCTCTTGGCGTGCACAGATATAGTGGCAGTACCTGCAGCCATGGGCGACGCCTTGATTATGGCGCGCCTCTTCTCTACTGTTACGACGTCGATCTCCTCTTCCTCCTCTTCCTCCTCCTCCTCCTCCTCTTCTTCATCGTCATCATCCTCTTCGTCTTCTTCACCCTCTGCATCGTTTTCATCCTCGTCTTCTGGAAAGAGAAAATGGAATGTGAGTGACTCATTGTCTATGACAGAGGTATGTCACCTATGTACAAGTGAAAGGTAGGCGTGTGTGTGTGTGTGTGTGTGCATGTGTGTGTGCGCGCGTACATAGGAACAATCATGACTATGTGTGGGTTGGTGTTGCTCAGTAGAAACCACTTAATGCTTAGTGTCAGTCATTCCTTAGCTAATCTACTCTACAGGCGTTGACATGTTCAGTCTCAGTGCCGAACAGACAGACGGGATTTCTTTCATTCTCCGGCCCACGTTCATAAATTCTTCTAATCTCCCCGCCGGTGAGAAGATGCTTTCAATCTGCTGCCGCGATGATGACAGCGCGTGAGTTCACTTTCATGTCATGGGCATTAAGGACTTTAATTTACCTGACCTTCTGATAGGAAAAAACCAAACTGAGGAGCTCTTCATCTTAATACCTGTGCCAGGACTTATCTCTGACGGGCGTCTTTGAAGATGACAAGAGTTGGCCAATGGTGGGAGCGTGAACGTGTTATCCTTATCAGCTCAGGAGCATCTGAAGAGCCTGGCATTTTACAGCTGACGGCTCGGAGCACAGACGCATACATGCAGAGTCTGGCTGACACCGCCACAAAAACAATGCCGGCCCAGCTGGGGGTCTGAGGAGGGGGCGTGGCCGACTGCCATTTGATGTTTCACCTGCAGCCCGCTCATTGGAGCTGGGTGGCAGATGGAGGCGGGGGCGCACCGGTGGAGAAAGCCAAACAAAGCCAAATTTATCTGTCAGCTTACATCTGTACAGCTTGTTCCTGGTTCCTTTTGCCTCCTGTTAGCAGCACAAACCTTCACACCCCCGTGTGAAATATATGGCGGCGGAGGCGCGCGCTGGAGGGCTGTTGCACGCAGGAGGTCAGTGAGGCAGGCGATCGAATCACCACCCTTTTAAGCCCCGGACCTGGAGCGGTGCCAAGGAGACAGCTGTCGAGATGGAGCACTTGTTCAAAGCTGTCACCCCCTAACAGAGGCAGCCGGGGCCCTCCTCCGTCCCCTATTCTTCGGTGCAGAGGAGGTGTTTGGCAAGGCCGGCTGAGTCTACCCCCTGTGCCAAGTTGGGCGCCTTTTGTACTAATGTTTCACAGCGAAAACAGGCTGATAAGGACCCGTGAGTGTTTGTTTAGGAAACTCAAAGGCAGTAATAGATCAGACATAAAGTCTTAGAGCGATTGAATACACACGCTGATCATTTCCAAATCTTTAGAATCTTTTGGAAGAAGTGCCCGTTCCTCAGCCAGAGCGCGCTAATTGTCCCTTAATCCATGTTGAACGGCAGCATTGAACGCACCAGAAACACAGTTTAGCCACTCATCGCATCATGGAACACTTTCATCCTCTACCTCTACTTTTAGAGTGCTATAAAGTCAATGTGTGTGTGTGTGCGCGCGTCCGTTTTATCTGCCTGGGATGCCAGGTGAAAGCAGAGATGCGCACGCTCCCATTTTACTGCCATCTGCTGGATGAAGAGCTCGGTCTGATTACATAAACCGTTCAGTGTGTCACTACTCCCGCCTGCGCGTGCGTGCGTGTGTTGTGCGTGCGTAAGGCCATATGAACCATGCAGCCCCAGTCGTGACAATAACAACGATAACAAGGTGTCATTTGCGCTGTTTTCATGTCAACGTTCCTTTATAATTTAAAGAAGCATTTAAAACAACGGCTTTATTGCAACGTAACAAGTCTTACCGGAGTCGGAGGGAACACTCGTGTTGGTTTTGGGTGCGTTCACTGTCCCCGATGAGTCTCTGCTGCCGGTCCTTTTGTGTACCGGAAAGGGGAAGACAATTGTGGGGTCCACGCACTCTGACACCGAGCTGCGGGTCACAACCTCGGGCACCTTGACGCACACGTTCTTGCCGCCTCCGGTGGCAGTGGAAATAGCTTTGCCGAGTTTCTCCGTGACCACCCGTTCCAGCTTTTCTCTGGCGGAGAAGCCGCTCCACATACAGTCCTGGAGAATGATACTGTTGGGGTTTGTATCCAAACCGGAGCCGAACAGATCCCCATCATCAGACGCCCCCCATATATCGTCCTCGGGAAGGAAGGTGAGTTCTGAAGCCCAGTCCAGTGGGTCCCCTAAGCCGAAGTCCAGAGGGTCTGCTTCCGGGGAGGCAGTCGCCGGCTCCCCCGGTAGCGCTGCGCGGCTCGGGGAGAGGGGCGGAGTGGGCAACAACTCGAATTTCTTCCAGATGTCCTCTCCCGGTGGCGCAGAGTCGGGACCACAGAAGTAGAAGTCGTCCTCATCCGGATAGAAACACGGTTGTAAGGAGTCAAACTCCAGATCGGAGTTTTTACTAATGATCGCCGGCATTCTATCCCACAATCAGGAAAAAACCTGGAAAGGAACAAAAGACATTTCAGTCTCCAAAGAGCAACAGCGGCTTTACCATTTTCACCCTGTCGTGTGATCTATAAAAACTGAGTAAAGGAGTCAAAGCCCACACACGGCTTCAAACTCACTGCTCTCTGCAGTTTGTTTTATTATTATTCCGCATTTATGAGCGTGCGTAAATGTCACCGTGACGCACAGCCGGTGCCAAAACATCCACATGGGTCATCACGAACCGTATAACAGGGGAGATAAATGTTTTCAGAAATGAACACAAATGACAACAATGTAACACAGCGCATGTCAGCAGGGGGAAACAGGAGGTTTCTATTTTTAAGTCACAGCTGAGAAGATGCTCACCTCGTCTTGACTCGGGGCGGTAATGTGCGAACCAAACGGTCTCGTATCTCTCGTCAGCAACACAGACACCAGATTTGGAACAGTCATCCACTTTGGGAGCACGGACAGTCCTCTGACACACATTGTGGCGGCTCAGCGGTGTTATACGCTCAGTTCTACGGGAGGAAACTAGACTCCTCCCCCAGGCTGAGGGGGTGGAACAGACGGACTTTGGGTTTGTTGCGTCGCGGGAGTCAGGCTGCCTGGGAGCTTTTCTTTCAAGGTGAACAGAGAAAATAGCCTAAACACTGCTGGGGGGAATTGCAAGCAATAATAATGATAATAATTACAAAAAAATCCGACTGATCGCAAATTTAAATTTCCCATGTCCATTCAGCGTATAAGCAGGCCAAGTAACCCAGGGTCTTTCTTACAGGGAGCAGCCTTAAAACCACTGCCCTGTTGTGGATCACAGGATGACATAAACCGGAGTGAAACATCATCCACACGATTTCACATGTTTGCTGTCTTCCTGCAGCAACCATGTGATTTCATATGATTTTGGGAGCACCAACTCAAGCCGTGCAATTAATTCCAACGTCACCATAATATGACGTACATTGTCACGCATTCGTTTTAGTTTTTTTGTTTTGTTTTTTTTTGTAATTCAAGCACATCAGTTCGTGCAGGCTCCGCCAGCTCCGAGTATCATTCCGTCTTTTGTTTGGGGACCAGCAGCATCCCTGGATAAAAGGCTGGCTGCGCCCTCCCATGGACACTCTAAGAACTGCAGACGCACACAGAACAGACAAAGGCTCAAACTGAAAGACCCCCCACCTCCCCGAAAAAAATATTTGAAAAAAAAAATCTCGTATGAAGCAACATTCCCGCAAACAATAGGCAGTTCAGAACAGACAGGGCAGTTGCAGCCGTCTGTTGGTGGACCAAGGGAGCGTGTTACGTAACCGCAAGCGGTGGTTGGAGCTGGAGTCACTCCCATTCCCTTTTTTTCTAATGACAGCTTAGGAGGAACTGCGCATCTGTAATTATGCAGTCAGGCACAGACGAATACACACACAGTCCGCGATATCGAAATATTCAGGGAGACGTTTATACAGCGGATTCCAGCCAGCTGTGAGCAGGGGAAAATGTCCGTTTCCAGGATTTCCAGCCAGACAATAGAAGGTGATACAGAAGAAGATGAAGAAAAGCTCTTTCGGACCTTAAAGATGTACACGCCACGTCACATTATTATTATTATTATTATTATTATTATTAACTACAATAAATCAGCTGTAGAAGTCCCTCTCCCACTTTTTTAAAATTCAACTTCAAACAACCACATTAAGTAAAAAGTGATCAAGTGCAGCTGTTTGAGAGAAGGGAGTTTCCTCCTGCTGGCTACTCTGCTCCCAGGAAATAAGGGACATGGTCTGGGAGTTAAATAAGAAAAACAACCCAAAACTACAAAACCTTGACTCTGTTTTATTTTTTCTCGAGCCGCCGCTCACCCCTCACTCCCCGGCAGCGGCGGTTTCCTTCGGAGTGGGAGTGAGAAAACAAGGAAAAGTGCTTTTGTTGTCGCTCAGCGTGGATGGGATGAGGACAGGAAGCTGTATCCGATGCTCATTTGGGTCTCAGCATAAACACGAGAGGAAAAAAAGGCACATGGATGGGGAGGAGGGGGCGGATCTGCCTTGGTATTTGCTAATATAGTGGGAAAAATCCTCTCTAAAGAAAGAGAAAGGGGTTGTTTTCACACAGGCTCCACATGCTCATTGATTTGATAAAGAGGCCCAGATGTTGATACGATTGTCCTAATCTGATTTAGGATCAGATCTGTAAATCTTCTGCAGCACTTTCCCACCTACGCCCATCAGCGTAAAATATGACCCGTCCCTTCTCAGCCAACAGCTTATTTATGAAACAAGTTTTGGAGTCTGCTCTTTAAAAGAAGACCGTCTGATGACCGATGACAAAGAAAGTTCGACAGGAAAAAAAACCCCCAAACAAAAACCCCCTCAGACTTGGAGCGCACGCTGGCGTCTTTGCCCGTTGTTTTGAATGGCAGTTATGGCATGTCCAGTCTCCCCTCCACCATTCGCCGCTGGACCGGCTCATGGATGGTTGGGCAATTAGGCCAGTTTTGATAAAAGATTCATAAGTAACCCCTGCGGACGGTACAAAGACTGGCACCTTGTGACGCAGTGACATCACGAGGGGAGGCGTTAAGTCCCCGCATAATATTATTTGTTGTATGTGAGTGTGTTTGTGTGTGTTACACCTAAGTTTTGGGCCTGTTTTCAGTGTAAACCTCCACATCATCACATCCCCTTCGCTCAACTGTCTTATTTACACTTTCAGCATGAACTTTTATTTTGTCTGAAGTTTGCAAAACTCTGGCAACACTTCATGCACACACATGAACGGGGATTGCAACACCTCTGACATGCATCATAAACGCAGCCCTGAGAGCAGCCACTTTCACTTTCATTGACGGATTAAATACAGGTCTTTCGCATTTATCAAAAGAGCTTTTATTAGAGTAATAATGAGGCTGAAAAGACTGCAGCACATGTTGCTAGGCAGATTCTATATTATATATTATTTATATTCAAGAGATGCTGATGTTGATGTAAATCAGGTTCCGATTAAAGTGTGTAGACGTTTGTGTTTGTGATCGTCACTCAAACACACCTCAACCAGCCACCGTCGTGTGTGTAAACCATCAAATCTCCTCTGTTCTTCCTCACGTCCGGTCCGATTCTGCGGTGGCATCTTCCCCTCAGATGACCCGACAGCAGAGAGAGGCCATGTTTTTCTGGTCCGCATCATTACGCTCCGGCCATGGCGGCGGCCACGTCGCGGTGCGTCGCCCCCCCCTTCACCTTTACCTCCCCCACAACTAAGACGCCTCCCCCACAACGGTTCAAAGCCATCGCAGCATGTAAAATGTCCTCATTTCACCTCCTGCCTGTGTTTTTAGTGATAAGCGGGACCCCTCCCCGTCCCGGGCTGTTCGGCTGTGTTTATCACCAGGAGAGACTGTTTCCATCCCGAGTGTCCTGGTGCGACATCTTGGTTAGAGCCCAGCGCTCAAACCGCCGTGACTCCTGGGTGATTCGGAGCCATAAAGTCTCTGCTGGTCGTCGGGGTTTGAATTCCACAGACAAGATGCATCCCACACAAAATGAAGCTGTGAGTGTGTGAGAGTTCCAGGTTTCAGGTGTTAGGACCAGGCACGCTCGAGGCTTTCTGTTTTGACCTCAAAACTTGGTATCGAATGAATTTGCAGCGATGACTCAGGCAAAAAGTAGCTCTCAGCGCCGCTGCCAGAGATTACTTCAGCAGCCTTTTGCAAGAGATTTCACCGCGCAGGATAAAGCTGGAGCGAGTTGCGACAAAGGGCTGAGGAATTTGGATGAGAACTTAAAAGCGATCCCTGAGCTGAGCAGCTGTTGTAAGACACATCCCAAAGACAAATGCGCTCCGGAGAGGAAAAAACGCTCTCCCGCCTGTTTTCCCATCAGCTGTAGTTCGGGAAGAACCAACTGGAGAAAGTATTTTGGCCTTTGAGAGTGCCAGACGTGTGCCTGTGTGACGGATGTGGTTACTGTCTTGTTAGATCTTGCCCTTTGAACTCTGTTTGAGTGCCCAGAGGTCTAAAGCCGCACATGCGATGATTCACTGAGAAAATAAACATCACTTTTTCCGCTTGCACAATGCTTTATCCTGTTAATGCAGGATCTCAGCCGTACACCATTCCACCCAGGTTAATCCTTCCACCATCACAAGTTTGCAATGAAGACCTACAACACATGCACATTACACTCTCCCTCCCACACACAGACATGGGTGGAATAAACAGTAAACTATGTTTTCCATATGTTTCACTTGTTTTCACTATCATATCCAGCTTATCTGCTACAGGCCCATATTACTTGTGTGGCTTATGCAGGTATCACCACTCTTGCACAATCAAAGTTAAACGTTTTATGTCATTAAGCTTTGGTGCAATAAAACAAAGACGGATGACATGTTAACGTGACGAAACATGAATGAGATCCAGTACACGGGCCAGTCTGAACTGGCGCCGTCATTTAGAGCAGTGGCTGCCACCCAGTCCAACAAGGCCCGCAATTCAGTTTGGTTTTCTGGGAACTGGGACCCTGGGGGAAAGCAGCTGGAGCCACGTAGGAGTGGGTTGCTGACCCCTGATTTAGAGGAGTGGGGCGTTTGTGCCAACCGCCCAATCATCAAGAGAGCAGATGTCACTTTTCAGCTCTTAACACACTTTATAGCAACAAATAACTAATTGAAACAGCACAAATATATAAGAATTCCATGTAGAACTTTACCAATAGAGGGTGCTCTAAATGCTTCATCCCTTTGGGGCGTTCATGCATTGACTATGTAGACCCTTTGTTGTACTTGAAGGGATGGTTGACATAGCAACTCGAGCTGTCAAACGGCCCTCGCTCCATTGGCAGCATCGGTGTCACCTCATGAATGAATGAGCACGTTCATTGAACATTTGGAGGAATACGGGAGGGTGAAGAATAGCAGCCTGTCATACGTTTCCGGTACAATAGCTTCAACGTCTATTATAATAGCACCTGTTTGAATCCAGCTTTATCTCAAGGTGAGCCAGGATACGGGTTTGCGTCTGCAGCACCTTTGAACATTTGCAGTGGAGGAAGTGGCAGACACACAGATGGGAGGGGGGGAAATGCTGTAACGTGTCAGAGCAGCAGGTAAAGAATGTGTTAACGGATTTCACGCAGACGGCAACCAGGCATCCGCGTTGCATGGGAATTATTTCAGATGTGAAGATATACGCGCGCTCTTGTCCTAATGCAAAAGTATAGATCTGAAAAGACAGATTATCATGAAGGCAGCATGGGTGTGTACTTGACTCTATTGAGTCCTGTTCTATGGATTTGTGTTTATTTCTTCATTGGGTTGCTCAGTGGTAACCTTCAGCAGCTCCCTTTGGGGTGGGGAAATGAAAGATAATCGCGCATCAGTGTTGTTGCACGGATCACATGACCCATTTTGGATCGAGTGACCATGAATCGATGACGGGCCCCTTGAAGGCGAACATTAGGAGGCGTGGTGATCAAATGGAAATCAATGCGAGTGATGGATTAACGGCGCGGGCACCAGCAACGCTGGGAGGCCGCCAGAGCGGCCGGCCTCACTATGAAAACGGAAGAACTCCACCAGCTGACCTGGAGTCAGTTAAACATTGCGACACAATGAGAAACACCACTGCGGCTCTATTGTCCATGGCCTGGTGTGCATAAATCCCGTGTTGCCTCGACAGCTTTACAGACCAATTGTTTCGTTTTTCCCCCCCTTCTTAAAACTCTCTTTGCTGAAGTTGTGCAGTTGTGAATAAGGGAAACGGAAGCTGAGGTGGGGGCCAGTCAAACAGGCACAACAGCAAATGTATTCGGAAATGTCCAACCTGTGCTCGCTATTTGCTCCAAAGCAGGGCACCCTGCCTTACCTGACACAGATATTTTCATTTCTTTGACAAGTTAACTGGCCACACCTGAGCCAGTGGCGCAGTTGTTTGCTGAGTTTTGATAAAAGTCCAGATAAGCCATAATGCAGTTGGTATTATCATAACATTAGCAGCTGAGATAAAGCCTATGTGGGTCTGAGGGGAAGAGAACCACTAGATAGTGTCGGCCCAAGTGACTTGTTTATTGTGATGGACACCGATGAAGCCTCTGATAGCCGAAGCTTTTGTTTAGATTCTTCTACAACCCACACTGACTCATGAGAACACATGCAAGAACTCCATCCTCCTAAACAGCGTGCTGCACGTGCACAAACTGTGATTTCATTGAGCTCATTTGCTCGTCCTTTAATCTGCATATGGGCATGTGCACATAGCCCAGGAAGCCAGCGACGTGCTTGTCCCTGCTGAACTCCGCAGAGTCCTCCCGGAGGTCAATGAGCTCTTTTTAGTGTTCCCCTCCTCCTTGCTCTGCCTGGCTTTATCTCCCTGCATTTGTTTTGATCCTCAGGGGTCATTAGCCAGATTAAATGTTTGTCTGCTCACAAAAGGATGGTTAATATGTTTCAACGCTTCCATTTGTCAGCTCTCTTGTCTCTTGGCTCTGTAGTGTGTGAAAGGGGAGCTAGCTCGGCATCTCAACTGGCATTTCAAGACCTACAAGCATTTCAACACCTCAGACAGGAGAGGCCTTCTGTGTGTGTGTGTGTGTGTGTGTATGTGTGTGTGTGTGTGTGTGTGTGCGTGTGTGTGTGTGTGTGTGTGTGTGTGTGTGTGTGTGTGAGTCTCCGTCTTCCTTCTTTCTTGAGGGCTGGGTTCCCAGCCGCCTGGTCGATATATCACCCCTGACATCATCAATGTGCACTTTGGAGAAAGAAAAAGGAACGTTTCACTTCCTGCAAACATGCTCCGTCCTGTCAGTCCGCCGCAGTCAGATTAGCATGAGTTACGAGAATTAGGAAGGGGTCAAAAGGAGAAGAGCGGCGAGGTCCATTCAATCCAGCCGCAGTAACAACGAGCCTGCGAAGCGAGGAGGAAACCGAGGCTGTAAATTTGAGCTGAGCATTTGTGGTGACAGGAAGCAGTTGCTGTTGGCACTGTTTTAGTGATATCGCTGGTGATTTGCTGGAGTCTGGTCTAAACAGGAAGTCGGTCGTCCAGAAACATGGCCGCCGAGATCTGCGGGCAAACGATCCATTTGTCTGTGCGATGAGTGATTCTTTCCTGCTGTGCCGGACGTTTACGTGCCTCATTCCTCCCGCGACTTTAGCCCTCAGATGTGTCACAACACGTGTCTTTGTCTGGCAGGTCCAACACTTTACATCTTTTAAGGTTAAAGTGAGGCACCGAAAACCGAAGACCATTTGATAAATGGCTCCCAAAACATGGCCTGTCCCGATGGTTAATGAGCTGTGCGGAATGTTTCAAATAAAGTTAGACGTGATGTACCTTTCCTGTCATGTGCAGCAGCACATACCAGCGCTTGTGTTTATCACTGTGTGTGTGTGTGTGTGTGTGTGTGTTTAAACACCTCCCTGTAAAAAAGCCGAAATGAGATGTAAATGACTGCAGGAGGTGGTCTTCCACTCTGTCAATGGAACACCTCCCCATGTTTGAAGTCCTGAATTTTGGGGTCTGGGGGTTGTCATAGTGATGCTCCTTCGTCCCCCTGACTGTCTCTGGAGAATTGTCTTTGATGGGTGTATTGACAAGCATGTGGCAGCCTCCTTTTTTTTATCCCTTTCACGTCGTTCTCCCCCGAGCTTTTCCTCAAGGAGGTTCCAGAAGCTCAGACTGCCTGCCACACCAAGTGGCACCGAGGGAACCTACGATTCCGAGCGGGAGACAACGTCTCTCCGCAGCATCAAACGCATCTTTTGTACGACAACTTATGCAAAGTATATTATATTTAGACGCTTTTGTTTTGGAGGAGCGTTTCGATGTTTTTTGAGGTCAGGCGAACTGAAATCTGGAGACATAAATAACTCATGCATGCCGCGCGGTTGACCTACATCCAAGCGTGCGTGTATGCATATGCATGTTGACGGGCCACCAAGGACAGTCGCTGGGGGAGCAGCAGCGGGCATCGGTGTCAGTCAGACCACCAACACGGTAATCGGCCAGACAGAGCGTTCTGCTCCATCTGTCCAGGCTGTCTGCGACAGCACCGTTGCTTCAAAATTGTTGGGGTTTTTTTTGTAGGAAAAAAGAACACAGTTGGAGATGAGAACAAGGGGAAGCTGGGAAACCATAGTCGCACGGGGACAAAGTGCTCCTGCAGGACCCCATTGGCCAAGCAGATCCCCTCTCCTGTCATCATTGATCATGCTTAGCTGCCAATTGATGTGAATCTGTTAGAATGGAGGTCTTTTGTGGATGAATTCCTGACAGGCAGCAGTAGCCTACAGGCTTCTGACCTTTGTGCACTCTGCAAGGTCAACAAGCCCCCCTTTATTTAAAAAAAAAAAGTCCACTACCCCTCCCAGTTGCTACTCCTAAGACTTCCATCATGTGGTCTTCTAATCAATTAAGCTGCATCTTACATTCCTCTTGTGTGAGGTCACGCCAGCACTTCCTCTGGGGGATTTCTTCTTCTCTGCCGCCTTCCTCTCTCTTCCTCCTCTGATTCCCAACCCCCCCCTCCCCAATCAGAGCACGCATGGCGTATTTGATCACCAAGCTTTCATTTACTCTTTGCCTCATGCGGAGAATCATTCATGATGCAGGAAACGAGGGGTGGCAGACGTGCACCTGGGCGGGAACCAGCTGAGCCGCGCAGCAGTTTCTGCGGAAACGCAACAGTTGGCTTTGAAAAGGGAGCGAGCGTTCCTCAACTGCTACAGAAATGACTTGGATGGAGACCAGGTCTGATGGTTTGACGGCAACGGGCTCGTTCCTGAACGCAGTAATCGGATACAGTTGATGGCTCTTGCGCGTGCACATTGTATAAAGCCAGATATTACAGATGCACGTGTCATTCCCTGCGTACACTAAATGAGCCATCATCAGTGAAGCGCCTAATACAGGAGAGTTCATTTAGTCAGAAGATTTGCTAAAGCAAAGCTGCAAAATTAGGTAACTTGAAATAAAGCAGTTAATTCTGACTGCGCTGGAGCGTGAAGGAGCCCCTCCGGGGGCATTTAAGGCCGCCTGAAATTCAAATGTAAATGAGAGGTTAAGTTATTGTAAAATCAGGCTTTTGAACTTAAAGTAACCTCTGAGGACTGGCTCCTACAAATTGTCAGAACAGTTGCGCTGGTCTGCAGAAAAAGCCTGCGGAGAAAAACAATAGCTGCAGGCCTGGTTGCAGCTAGACTTTGGCATAAATCATATACCTCTGAGGGGAAACCAACCTCATTTTCCCAGAAAGTCCACCCAACTTGTATGATATCACAGAGGAAGTACTGGCACAGTAAGGCATGGATCAGATATGCATCTGAGGCATGGACGCGCATATAAATAAAGTCAATTGTGTCTAGGTTTTGTTTTGGTTTGCGGACCAATCGCAGGTGGCCGGACGGCCCGATAACGAGGATCGGCTTCGATTGAAAGATATCCGCGCTGCAGTGACGGGTGTTGGAGATGTTCCCAGGTGAAGACGACTGCAGTGTAAAGAAACAAGACATAAACCGTGCATGTTCAGCGCCCCCTTACTGGGAAAACACAGCTTAATCCTCAAATGTGTTCCTACCTTCAAGTCATTCATTTAGTTACCAGCTCAAAACAGCTCCACCCAGGTTATACTCCACTCCTGTTCTCTGCATAACCACCTTATACTGAACTGAACTGTACACACTCAGGAGCAGCAGTTTGCTTGTTGGCTGAGAGAGGAACCAATCCGCCTGGAAAAGATGGCTAATTGGAATAAATCTGCAGGTCTCTGGAGTTGCGTCGCTGCGGATGTCGCACGCTTTAGTTTCCAAACACCCGTCTTTGTCTGAGCTGAGCTACATGGGACAGGTCCTTCATGAATAATAATACCTCAGGAGTAAGCTGCTATTCTGCGCAAACCAGGAGTGTTGTCAGGAAGGAAACGCGTTTTCAACACTGTCTTTTCCGGCGTTACTTCCTGTGAGTTCCAGGTGAGCTAAGCTAGCATGCAGCTCTTTGTGCTATTGCTGTGATAAGCTTTCCCTGGTGTGGGGGTCCCATATGATTTACAGAGACCTCTAATCACACTCAGTAATCACACAGCTAAGTTTAACATGGGGGATCAGGGAAATCAGACACAAATCAAAGGCTTTGTTATCTGCTTCATGCTTATATTTTAGATTTTGGAACACCACGGGGATCTGATAAACATGGATAAGGAGCAGGTTAAAAACATCTGCATGCCTGCTGGCCACAAAGCAGCAGGGCAGACTTTACATGAAGAAGTGGAAGCGGGTTAAAAGGGAAATGTAGACAGAAAATTAGTGTGTGTGTGTTTCTAGTAAACAACTTACTTGGAAATGGGATAAAACAGTCCAAGTTACTTTAGGGACCAATTGTGTTTGGGAGGGATAAAGCAGAACAGGAAGACGGATTGCCTGAGGCAGCCAGGACTTTCGTCAGATCCAGGTCAGTTAGTAGTAGGGGGATGGTTTGTAATCGCAATAATCAACGTGATTAACGCGAGCCCTCCTGCAGCCACACAGGCTTGGGGCTGCCACCCAGGCTCTGGCCTGTTTGGCCGTATGTGTGTGTGAGGATCATGCTTACAGAGATGGCTAAAGACACCAGGCCTGGACTGTGACCTTAGTTAGTATATTTGACTCCAATTTGTGGGAAAAAAAGAGAGTCACTTCCTCTTCCGCTGGGACAGAAAATCAACCAGCGGTTCGCAGCAAACAAAGAGTTCCCCCGGGAAACAAGTTTCGATGATGCATAAACATGTTAGCTTTAGCCAGATTTGCATGCATGCTTCTGACCTCCACAGCACAATAAAAAATTCAGTGCTTGCCCCTCTTAAAAAAAAAATGAGCAGCTGGTGGAGGACCAAGCCCTCCTCATGGCCTGCAGGATCTATATTCCAAATCCGGTCAGTGAGTGGTGATTTGTCAATGAGTCGGCATTCGCAAGTATCCATCTCTTTGTGTCTAAACAGGCTGTCACTCACTGTGCTGGTGCTTCCTGTTTACCTGTCCCGTTGACCTCCCCTTTGGAGAGCCACTGGTGCTGAGTGCTTGGGGCAGCCCCGAGGACAAGCACTGACACGGCCAGCTTCAAAGTTAAGGCAAAGTTTACCCAGAGTTGAGCTTCCACAGGCTGCCCCGCTGTCCACCGCGTTTGTGTGTTCAGATAAGAAGGCTGCTTCCTGGTCCAAACATACCCAGACAAAAGGAAAAGAAGAGCAGAAGGCCAGAAAAAAATGGGGCCGGGAGGTAAACAGTGAAGTGCTATCACAGGTATCATTGTTTGAAAAGTGACTCAGTCGTTTGGAAATGCTGGTGGTTGTGCTAAAGTTTGCGCTAGGATTTGCTTAATGGATACCGAACGTTGTTCATTCATTGCTACTGAATACAATAGGCTTTGGTGGCATTAAATTTTTAATTCCATGTCAGATTCATGGTGGTTTTACGTAATGGCCCGCCAAGTCAGTTTGGAGGGGGACAGAAAATGTTGTGAGCCAAGCGGTTGGGGCTGAGAAGGTCAAGAAGGATTTATTTGACACTACTGGTTGATAACAAAGCATATTTAAAGAGGAGTCGGGGCTTCAAAGCGCTAACATCACTAGTTCAGATTGAAACTGGTACAAATCGAGCAGCTAAAAGGATGTTGATGTCCAACCTCATCTTGCTAAATAATCCATTGAGATTTGTTTGGATTTCAGATTTAAACTGCTTTATTTTATATGGAATTTAATTTAGATTGTGGTCAGAGCTGGAGTTGGAGCTGGTGGAGCTAGCCACTTTACCCTCCCTGACTTTGGTCATTAAGAAACGCCAAATGGTGCATTTAGAAGTTAAAACCAGTAGATGTCTGGCCCCAGTATGCGACCATCATCAGATCCTATGGCGTCCGAAGTTGACCGCCCTGTGAACTGGGAACATAATGGCCGTTCTGTTTCTGCCATCTCTCAATGTAATGGTACTGTAAACCAACAGACCAACAGCCCCTTGAGCCACATTGCCTCGTTGCCTTGGTATTTCTACAACAAATTAGCGAGCCAAACTTAAATATTGGCTCGTCTGTCAACGTGATGGGTGAAAGGGAAAAAGAGGCAATTTAGGACTAATGTATTTCAATTAGTGGCTAACTTTTGAAGGAAAAACGGACTTCCGCACTCAGAAACATGTCCAGACTTGGGTCATCTGCGGTGGGTGTTTGGGGTTAAGGGTGACTGTAAGAATAAATAAGGCCTTGTGGCTATTAGCAAATGAGCAGTAATGCGTGCTGAATGGTGCTGATAATGATGCAGTGGACAGGACAGTGGAGTTTGATTGGACTTGCTCTGTGAATGGGCTCTAGTACACACAGGAAGCGCTTGTTTGTTCCATGCAGCGGCGTTTCCCGTTGGACCGGCTGTGTGGGTGTGTGTACGTTTTCCACTGTGATAATCAGGACAGGCGTGTGTGTGCGCCTGCCTCGCTCCTTCATTTTCCTCCTCGGGCTGCCGGTTCAAAGCGCCGCAGTTCGACAGGGCGGAAGCCTCTCACTCCCAAGGATGAGATCACCGTGCGCCCAACCAGGGACTTCCTCCCCACACAGGAAGTGGAGGCGCAGCTGAGAGGGAAAGGGCTCTTCCTCTGCCATCACCCCCCCTCCCGTTCCTGCTCTTCCTGCGTCCTCCTCCATGATCCGTGTTTTGTCTCAGGATCGGAGAAACGCATCACTCGCTCCCGCTCCACTCTCTGACCAAGCAGGAAGTGCGGCCCATTTTGTTTACATAACTGAGGTCCTGTCTCCCGCCAAAGTCGCATAAAGACCTCTGGGAAAGGGGATTCCCCAGACTTCATATCCTCACATTTGTGAATTGCACATCCATCACGTACAGAGGGACGTGTTGGGAGAGAGACCTAGAAGGGAAGAGGAGAGAGGGAACAGAGGAACATCTGTGCCAGTGTTGATTGCCCCTTCCTGAGATGTTTTTTTTCTTTTCACTCCACTTGCAGGAACCACCAGACGTGTAAAAAGCCCCCTGTCATTTGAACTTTGCGGCTTTTGACTTGAGCATTGTCCGTCCCCGCATGATTCCAATCGTCAACATTTGTGGATTCGGGAGCAGGAAAATATGAATGCCAGTGTTGATGATTTTACACTGTGTCTGCTTGTGTCGCATTCTGGGGGGAAAGATGCGTGCTCGTGACGTTCATGTGATGATGAGGGTCAACAGAGAAAAGGTTGTCTGAGCCGCCCCCCCCCCATCCCGTCCAGAATACTTGAGACTCCCAGTAGCCATTATGGCACGATTGGAAGCTTGTGAGTTTGTGGAAAGGAAGTGAGTATTTATCCCGCTGGAGGCAAGACTGAAAGAAGCCAGTGCTTGTGCAATGTGTTCTAAATAGGCAAAACCATTGATTCCCAATCATGAACAAATACCATAACCAATTAATGAATATGGAATCTTCAGTGAGTGGACTTTTGTGTCTACTTGTTTTCAGAATTGTGCAGGAAGGCCTTTTTCCCGTTGTCACTCTATAGTCAGTTAGTGTTTTTGCTTGCTGTTAATGGACCCGGGATATTCTATGCCCTTGTTTGCCTTGTTTTTAAGGAATTGCCATGAAGGTGTTGCTCCCTGGTTACCAGAAGAATTGAATCGTCTATCGGCTGGAATGGCCACTCATAAAACCTTCCCTGCATCGCTGCTGTGTCTGTGAAATGTTTGCATGCAGCACGCGTGTCCCTTCAGTTAACTGGGGAGCCTGTCCCGGTTGTGACTTCGCAGCCCCGCTCACACAGTGGAGTGTTTGAGTGGCTGCCATAAGGACTGATGGCCTCAGGATCTGTTGTTGGAGGTCAGTGAGTACAAGAGGTGACAGCTGTAGAAACGCTGGGAGCCTGGTGCAGCATGAATACTGGCGATTATAGCCAGCATCACATGCACACACACACACACACATGCACAGGCCGATCCGATCCTTATCTAAAGAATACATTGTTTAGAGGTCGCTGGAGCACCGCCTCACAGGATATACTACTGTTAGTACGTGTGTCTGCTCTTTGATTGTACAACACACCATCAGAATGGTGAAGACTGGTGTTCCACTCCTGACTCTTAGGAGACTCCTCGATTCGCGTGCACTCTCTCTTGCGTGGGTGGTGTTGGAATCAAAGAATTTGCTTTAGGTTTATCTTTTAAGTCACTGTCACTGTGTGAGTAATGCTGCTGCAGCCACGAATAGATCCTCTAAAATTAAGAACATACCCACTCCGAGTGACTCATCTGTACTTGCAGATATCTTTTCTCATGAATGTAGTGTCAGAGGTCATGCAGCGAGACTTTATGCAGGCCAGATCATAGAAAATAAAGATTAATGCTATTCTGTTTTTCTTGACTGGACAACATTCCAGGTCAATCCAGGGGAAGTTTATGATTAATAAAAATGCTTTTGATTCTGGGAAGTACATAAAAGGTGATGGTCTTATCGGTAGCTGTGGACAAACATAAACTTTCGATAAACTTTTGATTCTGACCATTTTCTCCTGAAGACAGCCGGAACTCGGCATATGGTCCGTCTCCACGTACTGAAGGGGTATTTTAGCCTTTTAAATGTGAGACCCCTGGCCTCTGGGGAGGGTCTGGAGCCGCTGACCAGGATGCCCGGCAAGAGGTGTTGCAGCTGGGACAGTGCTCTGGAGAGATGCTGTGGTGTTGTGGGGAGCAGCTGTTGTGTTTTGGACTATCAACAGTATTGAAGGAGGAGTTAGGCCTGGTAAGTGGCAACCTGAGCCAAGTCAGCTCTGAGGTAAGGGGGACTTTAACTGACCCCCCATATTTGTTAGAACCTTACTTACACATACAGCCAGAAGATTGCAAGTCTGCTTCAACCCCTTCATTGCTATCACCGTCAGGGTTTTGGATCTCTTCAGCCCCCTCCTCCCCTGTTCTCATTCTCATGGGAACTTCACTGCCTTTCATTGAGCCGCCTGGTTCACCTCTCAGTGCTGGCCGCTCTGGGGTAAACTCCAGAGGTCAAAGGTCACAGGATCACAGGCTCCACAATGCCTCAGATTGTTGATTGTTGATGCTTAAGTGGGTGCTAAGAGGAGGGGTAGACCTCAGTGTGTGTGTGTGTGTGTTTTCATTTGTATTTTCTTGATTGCGCTTGTATTTATGCTTGTGCGTACGATCGCATGTGTGACCTTGAGTGCGTCCGTGGCTCTCTTATTTTTCCCCTTGTGCATCCTGACAGGTTTACGGGTGTGCTTATGCAGACTGACACATTGTGTGCCGAAGGAGGAACCTGATTGGCCGGACCACCGTGTTAGATGAAACTTGATGGACTGCAGGCTCTCTAAGCTCCTGTTGATGGGGATTTGGGGGCCTGTCTTTGGGGGGGGGGGTTCAATTTCCTCCCCCTGCTCGCCTGTGCTGTTTGGATAGCTTGGCTTGGGATTGGAGGGAGGTTGTGTGACACTCCAGTTTACCCAGTCACTGAGAGTCTCTTGAGAAAGTGGTGTCTGATCTGTGACACACCATGACTCGACACAGGAAGAATGTGGCACAGCAGAAAGCTGTCAGTGTGTCTGTCAGCCAGGATCTACGTCTGTCTCTCAGCACTGTCTTTATGACAGCCTTTGCCGATGAGCTTCCCCGTTCTTCTTCTGCAGGCACCACCAGTCCAACGACAAAACGACAAATAACTACTTTATGGAAATTTGTTGCCAAGTGGATCGAACTTGTTCGGCACCAGCTTGTGTGATCAGGGTGCTCAACGAGGAGGTTCAGGCTGGTCAGTGGTTGTGGTAAGAGTTGTAATTGGTACTCTGCTTGGCGTTGTGTGACACCATTTCCTGTTTGGAGATTAAGAGTCATAGAGAAAGCATGAGGCACATATTTTATTGGGAAGCAAGTGTGGTGCTTGAACCAGAGATAAGGAAACAGAACACTGAACCACATCCCCTTTACTCCAAATGTACGTCATGCAGCTTGGCAGAAAGAGGCCTTGTGCACCTCCCTTCGGCTCTGCCTTTTGAGAACCAGTTTTCAAACACCTCCTCATTCATCAGGTTCATGCCAAATCGTTGTGTTTTAATAGTTACTTTTAAAGATTGTGGCACCTTGCATTTTTAAAATTCCCACCGAATAACTAACCTGAGGGCAACAGAGTCATTTAAAGGGGCGTGATGAGAAACAGAGCGGCATCCGTTAGGTGACTCATATCCAGTGTGGAGCCTTGTCTTTTGATAACATGATGAGTAAATGCTAAACCTTCTGTTCTCTGTAGCTGTTGCTCTTCACCCGCAAGATGATTCCATCACCTGGTATTATAGAAAAAGCTTCTCATGTCTTCTTGATGGCGGTTTGCAACGGTGGGTGGCCCCTGCGGATGGATGGGTCAAGCCTGTGGCTGCCACCTCTTGCCTGCTAGAGGTGACAGAGTGAAGGGGTTACACAGATGTCAGCCCTAATCACACATTAACTCAAAAGCAAAGATGGCATCTCCCAGTTGTAGCTGGAAACTAAGCAATGTTTGATTACCTACCTGCACTGCACTCAGGAGCCGGATTGTGCAAATATTCTCACGATTCTGGAAGGGGGGCCATGTTACACCTCATCAGGAATCTTAATTACTTCTGTATTGTTTGTCTTGTTTGTTTGTTTATCCTCTTGGAAAGCTGTGATAGGGATCAGGGAGGTGTTGTCATCTAATTGACACCCAAGCTGCTCACCTCCTCATTACCTTTAGCTATCTCTCTCTCTTTCTCTCTCTCCCTCCCTCCCTCTTCCTCCCTCTCTCTCTCACCTAGCCGTAAAATGTAGGAAAGTCTTTAAAGCCTCACCCGATTTTACTGTCGTCCACTTCACCGCGCACAGATGTTCAGGGATGCTTCCTGGGTCATGCGGCCCGTTATTGTTCTTGGAAAACCCCTCTTGATGAAGACGTGTGTTGCCTGGAGTCTCGTTCTAAAATTAGCGGAAGGAGCCGAGAACAGGAAGAATAAAAATTAAACGTCGGGTCGCCTTACAAAAACACATTTTCTCCAGCAGAGCGTTCTGCTGTTGGCTGACCCTGTTAATGGCTCAACAGTAAAACACCTGTGATCCAGAAAGGCATTCGGTTCGAAAAAGTCCTTCGTTAAATAGTGACTAAATGATAATTATGAGCGGCGCGGTCACACAAAGCAGCATGCGGAACATAAATGTCGGCTGGTTGCTTTCAACTTGAAACTCATCCGGTCTGAGTCAAAGGCTATCATCACGTGACTAATAATTCCAATGATTACTATAATGAAGCTCTAATGAACTAATAAAGACGAATGAGTTCCTCTCGTAGACTAATTGTTTCAGTTCAGCCACAAAACAGCAGTAAGTTGAACTTGTTTTACTTGTTTGGCAGCAGTTTCTCGCAGACAGCTCTAAAAACTCACAATAGTGGAGTAATGAAATGGATTTCCTCTCTTTTGGATGATTCTATGAAGCGTTATTCCACGACAACCGAGAAAATCCGACCGAAGCCGCCCCATGCTGTGACTGAGGACATCACATCTGCAGCCTGTGAGACGGCTTTGTTAGAATCGGATGCCAACGGCATAAAAAACTCTAAATCAATCCACTTAAAAAGGATTTCCATATCTAATGACGGACGCTTTTTCCCCGGAGTATTTTAAGACAACGAAATCCACAAAGCCCAAAAAAGGAATGATCATTTTAAGGACTTGTTTCAAACATTCCAGTATTAATCATTAATGGCCAATCAATTAACTGTAGCTCCTGATTCATTTGCCTTCGATGCACCAGTGTAGTTCCAGTGAAATCAAACGCACATGTATCCGCTGTGACAGATGACTGATGTTCACAGAACTGTTGCACAGGACAGACCGTTACATGTTTACTTAGAAACAGCAGCGAGCAGAAACCCCAGCTAGGCCATGGGTTTATGTCACTGAAAATACATCAGGAGACAACAGATGGCTGGTTTACAAGAGCACAAGTGCCCGACATCAGCTGCAGGAATATATGAATGAGATAAAGAGTAAACGTTTACGCCATCATTATCTGATTTCTGGAGTTATCCGATTCTTTAAGTAAATGAGTGACGGAAGCCGCATAATATGACACGTGTTAAGTGCAAAACACCGTGTAAGGGAAAGAAAGCTGCTGAAAGTCGTGAAAAGCCCCCTCTGGAGAGAAGTCTTTCAGCTTCCACATGCCCATCATAACCTTAACGTTCCAAATGTACCAGTCTGTTATCACGGTCAGTCTTTGTTGTTGACAGCTCTTAGATAAACTACACTGATAAAAATATCTGCCGAACTCATGTGGAAGTGTCATCTGTGGTCACATCTGATCCCATTTACCCCAATCTAAGTGCCCTCACCACCCTGTCCTCTACCTCCTGCTCTGCAGCCTCTGTCCCCCTGAAACAGTGGTACTTGTCAGGACTTGTCCTTTGACCCTTCTGCTCATCTGGGACTCTGGAGAGCCAGGCAGGATATTAAACTGCAAGCAGGTTTGTTTGGGGTTGGTCTCCCTGGAAAAAAGACAAGAAAACTTCCAACCCCCCCACCCCCCCACCACCACCAGTAAAATGTCCACACATTGCATCAAAGCTGCAGGCATTTTAATTATTTTATTTCCTAAAACATCTGGAAGGCCTATCCTAACCTGGGTTCACTGACTAGTCCTCGAGTGAGTATCCAAGGGTTTTTGCGTAATTGCAGATTAGCTCCATGTTAGATAAGATGTGACGGAGGATAAGAAGCACAGCTTCGTTTGAGATGGACAGCTCGGCTTATCGCGCCTCTGCCCCTCTTTTCCCATCCCATTAGTCTTCCGTCTCATCTGCTCCCCTCCAGGTGTAAAGCATAAGACTGGGCAGAAACCAGATGCCACTGGTGTTCCAGACGTTGCTCACACCTCAGGACTTCTGCTTCTGCTTCGCCCCGAGAGGAATATGAAAGCTAGGAGCGCTTCTCCAAGGCTTATCTGAGCCTTTGATCTATATTCGTTTATTTGGGCATATATCAATCAGCCTCCACCTTCCCCGACCCTTTTCTTCCAACCATGACTTCCTGTCCGCCCATACTACCCACTTCGGCGGCTCACGCTGCACCGTCACTTCTGGATCATAGGTCAGGGGGCAAGGGTCGAGCCGAGAGCGTCGTAACGATGTCCAGACTCGGGGCAACTGACCGATCCTGCCGAGATGTGCATGAGTGTGTGCGTGAAGGCAGTTAAATGGTTGAAAGGAAACTGTCCATCAATGTGAAATCTGAAAACAATTTGACTGCATTAGGCCATTTAAAGCGTCTCCACTGATTTCCCTATTGGCCCCTTGTCGGTGCACTCACAGACACACACGCGCGCACACACAGCAGTGTGTGTTGCGGAGGATCAATGCACAGAAGGCCTTTCACAATTATGCATTCACATGTCCGTTTGATTCTTCATTTACACATTTGTTTATTCATTTATTCCTCTGCCTCTGACTCGCTTTTACCCAGCTGTCACCGTGCAGAAAAGTGACGAAATCTGACCTCTGCGCACGCATCCGTGTGCTGTGCGCATGTCGCCCATCACTGTGGTCGGACTGCAGCACGGAGTGTTACCAGGTCTCCGCGTCTTTCTCCCCTCTGTTCTTTGTCGATTGTCCGGCTGCACATAATAACGTGATTGATAGCTTGTTTGCTTTTCGGAGATGTCAGATCTGCAGCAGACCTGTGTAACATCCACATTTCTGGGACGACTCGGGACATGGTCTACCTGAACGAATGGGCCTGCTTGGTCCAGTCATCGCCCCCTTCTTCCCCCCCTCTACTGGGGATCATGAATATATTTCCCTGTGTACAGCCCGTGTTTATGCATCTCAACCCAAGGTTGTGACTCACACCCTCCACTGGCACAGTTTGTCGACTTTTGCTCCACGATCAATGCCCTTTTCCCCCCTGTCTCCGAAATGCCCTCGGATTGCTGATGCGGTGTTCCCCCGCCCCACTTCCCCATCAAAGAAGCCCTCCAGTGCTTCCTTTAATTGTACCATCTAATCTGACTTAAACACAAGGCTGATAATAGTTCTGTCTGTGTGAAGGTTAGCATTAGAACAGCCCCTGATTCCTCCTAGCTCTCTTATTATCCCCTCAGCCTCGGCCGCAAGAAGCTAAAGCTCCGACATGCTCGTTTCAAACGCTGCCAGTTGCTCTGTGACTCATCTAGTTTGAGAAACATTCGAGGAGAATGGAGCCCCTGTTTTGGTATGTCAGCGTGCCGCTTGTGGCTCCCTGACAGATTGCCGTGAGACGTGAAGGCGAATCTCCCCTCCACGCTGTGTGAGTATGGAAAACACACACCCCTTCACCCCAAGCTATGCAGCTCCACCGAGTTCCCATGGAGCTGCTGTGACCGTCCAAATTAGACGGCATATTTGAGGTGAACGGGCATAAAAAGAAAGCTGCAGTGTAAGACGTCCTTAAAGGTAAAGATGATATTTTTACTGGCACTGGAGCGCTCATCATTTCCCATGTGTCAAATTTTAGCTCTCTTTTTTTAAACAACTGCAATATGTAAGTAATTATCCATCGTCTGTTAGGTGATACTGACCAGGAACAAAGGTCGCTCATTTCCTCTCAACTTGTTTTTGCTTGGGTTTATAGTTTTAAACAAGCCGGCTTATAAAAATTAGACACATTCTTACTCTAAGTACACGATTGATGGCAGCCTTTTGACTCATTGGAGCAGAAAATGAAAGTGAAACTAGAGTTTTCATCCATGTTAATATATAAATAATCATTTTGCTGCTGTGTATCATGATCTTGGTCTCTGCATCTGGGAAAATCAGTGGCAATATTACAACATTTGTGAATATTTACACTCTAGTTTGGTTAGCGGTGTTTACTGTGGGTCGATAACATTATTGTACTGTGTGTTTGAACAGGCAGTCATGCACATCAGGAAAGTATTCAGCACCTAACTCCTAAATCAATACATGTGTTTAATTCTAATCATCCGCTGCCCCTCTGATTGTATTGATCCCTCAGTTTGCTTATCCTGAATCACGCCATCTGTAGGCGGGATTAGATCCGTGCACAAGCGCCCACATGTGCCCGAGCAAGTAAACGATTCGGTTTGTTTGATGATGAGGAAGGAACTATTGTATTTATTGATCCTCCTGCCAGGAAGGGCAAGGTCTCAGGGTCACCTGTCACGGAGCTGGGGCAGACGATGACATGCACACACTTCAAACGGAGCCGACGGACCGTGCAGTGGCCAGACGTGGTCAGCTAATGAGGGTCACGAGGGAGTTTAGGTTATTGCCCCAGTGCAGCGTTTGATCGCGGTCGAGGTTACATGAGGTGATTTTTTAAAAGACCGTCTCTGTTTCCAATAGGTTAAACTGGATTTTAATCTAGGATTACTCAACTGTAACCTTCTATGTGTTTGTTTTAGCAAAGAAAGTTCTCCAGGACTTTCCCAAGTTCCCCTGAACCCCATCAGCTGGAGGCGCGAAAGGACAGAGTATCTGGCCCGAGCCTGACGGTGAATGTAGAGTATGCCGCTGACACAGCCTGAGAAGTATTCCTGCTATGCTTTATGCCATTTCCGCGCTGCTGCATTCTCACTTTGACATTTTGCTGTGATAAGAGAAATGCCTTGAATCCCACACACATCCACAGTGAGTTCTGACGGCCGCGGAACACTGGATCCTAACTCCTACTCCTACACTCCCCCATACAGTAAGACTACCGCGCAGGCCTCAGACAATACTCGAATTCAACCCCGAATGCTTGAACCCTATTCACACTTCCTATCGCTAACATCTGCAATGCTAATGACTGAGTGGCTGTGTGTGTTTCTCGCTGGCCGGAAAGTTGTGTTTTCTCTATGCGTCTCTGTCCTCCCCCCCCCCCCCCCCCCCCCCCCCCCCCCCCCCCCCCCCCCTTCGAATTTTTTCGCCCGTTTCCTCGGCCCCGTAGCTGCGTAGGCGTGGACGCAAAGCCGCTTCAAAGCTCCGGACGTCAAAAGCAGCCGTGTGGCTCAGCTGTGTTGAGACCGCGTAGCACCAGCTCGGTGGTAAATGTCATCCGAGAGATTGTTTACAACATTTCTGTGCGGTTACTCCATCAGAGGGCTGCTCAGGCAAAGGCACTACAGTTCACACTGCTGCGTCATAACCTTACTCCGCGGCAGCTTTATGGAAACCCGCAGGATTTATTAGGCACGCGAAAAGCTCTTCATCAATTAAGAGCACATCCTTTCCTACATATTTTCCATTTTCACTAATTGGCCTCCGTCTCTCTGGCGGTATATATTTACACATCTCGACACACTGGCGGCTTTCTGAAGACTTTGTTGTCTCAGTGTCAGTTTGGACTTTCCTGCTCCAAACCACTGGCGTTCAGGCAGCGAGGAGGACTACTGGCGGCGCAGGGCCGTGCTGGAGCCGACTTCCTGTTCAACAGCTGGAGCCTTGTTCAGCCGCGGCAAAGGCTGCGCTGCGATAATCTCCCATGAGTCTTTCCACATGGGTAGAGAAGCCGGCGTGTCGCACCACTGTTTTTCCTGCCTTCCGACAAAGAAGAAAAGGTGATTGTGTAAAGACCTCTCAGCCCCTGTTAGAGGTCCAAATGTGTTTGTGTAGCGCGTGTGTGTCCCAGTGTGTGTGCGAGCTGTGAATCATTTTGCTACCAGGATGAATGCATGAATCAGCCTTTTCAGTAAGTATGTGAAACAGTGGCTGGCTGAGGTGCACAGATTGGGAGCCTTCAGCTGTCACCAGCTGACCTCACCACAGACACACTTTGTGCTCTGGAGCCAAGGAAACAGGGCTTCTCTCTGTCCGACCCCCCTGTGGAGAACACTTGCACCTCAGTTAGTTATCCTTAGATAATTCAGAGTTGTGTGTGCAAGTCGGAGGGGGCAAGCATCCATCTTTTTTTTCCTCAAAATCTCTGTTCCCATCGTTTCAGATCGCTCCCCATCCCCCAAAGCCCGGCGACCTTTGGCTCATCACGAGCCCCACGGCGCCCGGGGGCACAGGAACTGACCTGCATGGAGGTCTCCTCGGGTTACCGTGGGCTACCCAGAGTTTGTGCGCCACGGTAAAATTCTGAAGGGTTATTAGGAAATGTAATGGCGGTTAAAATAGTGGGAGTCCGCCGAGAAGGTAACTAATCCAACCTGTGATTAAGGGGATAACAAAAGAGGAGAAGCGTGCACGTTGCTCGGAAAGCTGTTTTTAGATCAAATGGAGTGAATTTATTGCCCACATCTTTCCTGCACAAAAGATCTTTCAGGTTCAATAAATGCAATTCTTCCCTTGAAGGGTCGACACATGCAACCACAGAGAGGGATGCCTTTTGGGTTTCTATTCTCAACCGCCCTTCCAACTGAGCGGCAGATGACACACGTGTGGCCATGATTGGGCAAGACAGCTGCACACAGGATGTACAGAGGGCTTTGATTGGCCTTGGCAGCTGCCCATGCCGGGCTCAGTTTTAGTGCTTGCTAAGTGTGTGTCCGTGCACGGGCATATGTGTGTGTGTGTGTGTGTGTGTGTGCATTATCAGTGAGGTCACCCCTTTACCACACTGCAGTAATGCTTTTGAGCTGATGTTTATCCGGCTAATCAAATTACATTTTTTACCGCCGCGACCATCAATGAAGGAAGGACGGAGTGGGTCGTGAGCGTCCGGCGTCTCCGTGCACAAGTGAGCGCACGTTAAAGATGCTGATACAGTTTAACTTTGGGTCGAGAATCATTTGGAAGGTGTGTGACACTTTGGCCCCTTTTTACGCCTGGAAATAAAAATGGTTTGGGATCACGCACAGCCCAAAGGATGTGTGTGTGTGTGTGTGTGGGGGGGGTTGGGGGGGGGGGGGGGGGGACACAGCCACTGCAGCCAGTCGGCACTACATCATTCCTCATTAATGCAAAGAAACTATTCAACTGACTTTTTTCTCTGCCGACCATATTTAAGGGATACAATTAATATGTGCATTACGGCAGCATTTATGCAATATCGTAACAATTTCATCTCACTTGCAACCCCCCAGAAGACAGAAGGAAACCATGTGATGCATCGAATCCAAATTCAATCACCAGTGACATCACCCTTTAAGTCTTCGCCTCAAGCGCATGAAGACGACCGCTGCGTCACCTCTGGAGGGGCATTTTTACTTCCGCAGCTGTACAGAAGGGGGAAATGTACATCAGCCAGGAACCAGTTGTGGAGAAGAGCCTGCAGTTGTGAGGAATACAATAACGCTAAAGAGACCCCAGGAATGTCACATATGTGCACATGTGCAGTTTTTGTTTTTTTTAAAAACGAGTCCTTATCACAACTTAGGAGCACCGACACTGAGCCAAGAGCGCTCATCCTCCTCCTGTGGTCGGGCTTGACCAACAGCTGAAGGCATTACATAATTGTGCTCCCACTGAGGACCGTGCCACCACTGCGGTGGGAGGGGTGCCACTGTGAGGCCGTGGCGCAGATGGCGGTCCCTGCCTGACCACACCTGCGAATCATTTGGACCCAAATTGTTTATTTGGTTTTCCTTAAGTGTTACCAGTGTTTCCTCTGTGCATTTGTGTCCCCTCTACAAAAAGAAAATTCAGCCCCTCCACCGCAAATCCTCCACCCAAAAACGACACGACCCTCCGGGCGATCCACAGATTTCCCCATGACCACCAACAAAATGGGGTCCAAATTAACCCACAGGACACCTTCCACCCTCACCCCCCGCTTTCCTCCAGGCTGTCCCAGTCCAAAAATGTGCAGAGCTCGAACACAAAGAGGTAATTCAAACAAGCTCCGCAGAAGGAAGCGCGGAGATGCTGGGGCGTGTTGGGCTTCTTACTCTTCATCCATTTGAAAGGAAAACCTCACTTCCTGCAATTCTGCATTTATTTTTGTTTGTTGTTGCCAACACAGAAGACAAAGCTGCCATCTATTAACCTCAGTGATCCTGTCGACTATCTAAATAGCAACGTGGGCTGGCTTGTGGTCAGAGTTTATGGTTGCGGGTTTTTCTTTTTAAGCTGCGGCTCACATGCTACACACACTAAAAGATGTCTTTGGCTGTGGCCAAGTTGTTTTCCAGATGAGTACTTCTCATGCACTCTTCGAAATCAACCTGACGCATTTAATAAAGAGGAACGAGCCGTGTTTACCGGCACTGACCTGGCGGAGGTGCTAACGAGGCCCGCTCAGTTTGCTAATGAGATAACAAGGAGGCTAATGAGGCCCCGAAAGAAGGTCATGATGTAATAATGAATTACCCAGCACACACCGCTGCAGTAATATGAGACATGAACTCTTCTGGGCAATTAAAATGAATATGCAATAAGCTGTCCTATTATACAGTAACTCTGGTGGGAGCCTCTCTTAATAGGGGCTTTGGTGATAGTAAAAGGATGCTTTATTGTTTTTTATCACAGAAAGGAGGTAGCACAACAAACAGGAAATGAAATAAAGATGTGTCTATTGTCAGCTGACACAAGAGCCAGCACAGTCGGGGCAATTAATGACAATCGGGGCTCTCTTTCCTGCTCTCAGAACCTGTTCTCTTCAAAAAAAAGGGCTGTCAAAGAGACCTCAAGCCCACATTTTTCCAGCCCCTCGACTCCACAGTGACAGAAATCAATCACATTTGTTTGCTTCCGTGCACTGTCTGCACATTGTTTTGGCATGTGTGTAATAACACACTTGTATTTTGCGCTGTCTGGGCATGATGTATCTTTTTTTTTTTTTTACCCCGGCAGTACTTATTGTGTTTGTTTATGCGCCATGCTTCTGTGTGTTGTTACCCAGAGTGACACCAAAAACCAGAAACAGACTTCTTGACTCTTAGTTGAGCTTCAGACGTTCCAGAATGTCCGTCCACGTCTCTATAACTCGGCTCTAAAAGCACGTTGAGATGATCAGTGCGTGTTGCTGTGTGTTTCCTGATGCATGCGGGGGTCTGGTGCATGCTTTTCCTTTCACCTTAAACGTCACAAAGGCACAATGTGTAGGTTTCTGTCATTACGTGTGCCGTCCATGTTCCTCAGCATCTTGCTATAATTCTGTGGAAAATTCCCAGATTGCCATTGTGCAGGCTTAGAAAGTGGAGAGGCTGTAACCAAAGCTCCGGCTGTTTCAGCCATAATCCCTTGTGCCTCTGCCTTGCATTGCCTCCCCATCAAAGGAACGCTGATTACTGGGAGCTCCGCTGGGGAAAGGGCTGCGAGTTGGGAAGTCAGCAGAGAAAAGGTGGGGCAGACGTGCCTCTGCAAAACGTCACCGCGACCACTCAAGCATTGTTATAATTCCCAGTTTTAAACAAAGAAATTAGGCCTATTTCTGTTATTTTCTTTTGATACCTTTGAGCTGTAGCGACGCTGCATGAAATGATGTTGATTCTTGGACGTTAAATGACATATTTTCACAAAATCCTTTAAATGAAACCCCAAATTCGACATTTCTGACAGTTGTTTGGCGGCGATGTTAAATCTTTTACGGTTGTCGATCAATGTCTGAATAATTATAGACCTGGCAGCATTACAGGATGGACAATAAACGCAACTTACTTAATCTTTTGAGATATTCAATGTTTCATTATCAGATCAAAAAATCAAATACATCTTCTTTTTAGCCATTGATTCATGTTTGTAGCAACACTTTTATGATTAAAAATGACTCTGAGACAGTTATTAAGCAGTCACATTTGTGGGCTCGCGTTTTATCGGAAGTTCATTATTTTGTTTTTGAAGCCGTGTATCCGACATCTGATTCTGACAAATCTGACAAAAATCGACCTGACAGAGCTTCATGTGGCAGCACCATATCATCCTCGGGTTCAGTTTGGACTCGGCTGGCCTTTGTTTCCACTGGAGGACGCGTAGGTCAGATGGCACAAGCTATGTCAGGTCAGTGGCACAGCGTGTCCCAACGGATGGGCACCAAAGTGAGGGACGGCACAGTGCCGCTATTGACAGCATAATGGCGGATGAATGCATGCTACACAGAACCGCCCGGCATTGAGAGAATTTGACCCAAATGTACACAGAATAACATGAGACAGACTCGATGTCGCCTGACTTGTGAAAGGGAGGATAAAGTATTCAAAACAGAGCACAGCGAGAGTAAAAATGTCTGACTCACTGGAGGCAAAGGCCAGGAAGTGAAGCATCCTCACTGCGCCTGTGTTCATGTGTCTGTGTGTGTATTTTCAAAGCCTGAAATAGATTAGGGAGTGTATCCGCACATTCTCTGCTCGTGTTTTTAATCTTCCTGTCCATTTGTCTATCATGTCACAGTGTGCCACTTCCTGTCTGTGTCGCCGCGGTGATGACTCCGCAGCCAATAAAAAGTCAAACAGGAAACTCGGAGGCCCGCGCTGATTGTTACCGAGGTGTCTGCAACAGGGAGACCTCATCGTACATCCGCTGTTCCTTTTCCCTTTTTATAACACACGTGCACGTCCACACACAAGCTAAGTCCATCTAAAACAAGCTTGCATCTATGTTCATGCAGACACAGGCAAGCCACTACTACAGTATTTAAACTGCTGTGAGACTGTATAAGCATGTGATTGTGACAGCAGAGAGGCAGGAAACAGAGATGCTGCATATGTAATGGAAACATCCCATCCCAAAGTCCGGACCCAGAATGAACGAACGTCTCTTTTCGCACAGTATGAAACACGGCGGTGCAACGACACACAAGAGATTCAGGGAAGACGTCAGTCACACTCAACGGGCTGTAAAAGAATGCTAAATTTAGCAGCAGGTATTTTCCCTCTTTGCATCTTCCACGTCTCCAACGTGCAGCTGATGGCGGTTTAGATGTTCTGTCTAACTGGGTCTAATGATCTGACAGGAGCCATCTGGTGAAAAGGCCAGGGCCTGGTCTCTCACCCTGGAAGGAAGTGGAGGTCCTGAGGAGCTTATGGGAGGGCAAAGGGGGCAGGATGTATAATGGGGGTGGGAATGGACTAATTCATTTACTATCCATCACTGTTTACAATAATAGGAACTAAAATATGGCACAAAGTGTGATCTACTTTATACTTCCCTTTCTTCAAAATATAAAATCGGGCCATATTGTGCTGTATTTAAATCACTGCTGCTGCTTTCTGATGTTCTGTTAGCATTGTGCTAAAAGCAGAAATACGTGAAAGCCTCCTCTGTGTCTCATTCACATGTGCTCTCTTTGTTCGGCTGTCTACGTTTTTACACAGTGTGCCATGTCACAGCGCAACTGTGTGCCAGCTTCAGCCACAGTCTGCCAGAAACTGTGCCAAACCTCAGACCAGAGTACGCACCGGCGCCTCCTTTCTGACGGCACACGCGTATGTTCATTTGTACTTTCTGCGCAGAACACACCCTTCCCACACACAGATCCTTACCCAGGGATTAACAAAGACACCACCTTCCTTCAAAAAATGCACTGGAACACACTCCTGCAGCCAACAACGGTCCTCAGTTTTACCGACTATCGCACTATTGCCTCCCAGCAATGATATGGGTTCAATCCCGTTACAGTACAAGTGTGTTGAGTTCGTATGCTCTCTCCCCGTCTGTGTGGGTTTCCTGCGGAGGCTCCAGTTTCCCCACCATGAAAAGCTAGGTTAATCAACAGTGGTGGTGCTTATTGACCTCCAACCGGCATCAAGTAAAGTCTTCTTCTTTTCCATTAAAGTAAAAGCAGAGGAGTGTGAGAGTTGTCAGTTTAACCAGCTCAGTGTGTCCTAATTAAAAAGTCTCAGAGGTTGTTTCCTATTTTCCCAGGCAGGGAGAGGCTCTGGAGTGTCCCTGCATGCAGAAGCTTGTGCAGAGCGCCATCAGATCTGGACTGGTTTCGATTCCAATGTTTGAAATCACAATCCCACAATAAAAACGACTCGTTGATTCGGATCCAGTATCGTGGTGCGCACCGGCAGAGCAAACCTCTCGTAGATTAAAGAGGAGCCGACTGAGGCCAGCTGACGGTGTTTTTGCCAAGTGTCACAACCTGCAATAATAAATGAGTGGAGTTTTCTAATTTGACTAAGGATTCTGCCAGAGGTCAGAGAGCATCACCTCTGAGCCTTTGAGTCCTTTCTTGGGAGGTCAGCAGAGGTGAGGCCATAGCCACGGGCGAGCGCACACAAACGCAAACACATGAACTCACACGATCCGGCTCCGTCGGCTGATTTACAACAAGGTCGGCGCAAGGATGTTTGCCGCTTTCATTGCTTTAAATTCCCATTTCCTGCAATCCTCAGATCGCACCAGGGTCACCTACATTTCTCGGAGTCGAGGCCATATTGCGCTCGATATGTCCCGGGGACCGATTAAGTGAGAGGCCCCTGCAGACAAGGACGATCTGAGCAGATCAAAGCTGCTCATTAGAGGCTGTATGGTTTTGGCGTTTTTCCTCACAACCGCTTGCACACAGACTCCGTCCCTCCCTTGTGGCACCCCCTGACCCGGTGAACTGTGCGTGTACAGAGCCCAGGCGGAACTAAACGGGTGGCTCCGGCGGCGTCATGAGAAGAGCTCGCCGTCATCCATGCAGAATGCGTGTCAAGGGATTGGGTAACTGCAGCAGGCGGGGAGACTGCAGGCAGCGCACACAGCCCACATTGTTGAAACAGAAGACATCTCACTTACACCAGACAAGCATGTAGTGTGTGCGCGGGGGTCCGTGTGTGTCGGCTCATGCACAAGGATTCCTAGATCTGAATGCATGTGTGAGCATCTTCTCCTGTGTGTCTGTCTGTTAAGTGCATTTGTTTGGCTATTTATGTCCATGTTGGGGAGAATCTGTGTGTACATGCCTCGTCGTGTGTTTGAGTGTGTGTGTGTTAGGCCTGTGGACATCACCCCCCTCCCCATCTGAACCTAAACATATTTAACTGAAGCAAATGACCCCCATTACTCAATGTGCTACAATCAAAGGTAAGAGGTCGCTCTTACTCCAGCGTGTGTGTGTGTGTGTGTGTGTGTGCAAGAGCATACTTGCATTAGAGCAGGTTTTCTGTCGATTTGTTTAGACGGAGAGCAGTGTGAGTGCGTTTGCGTGCATGCATCCAAGCGTGTGTGCATCATTTATCATCCACGCAATGTTTTCTCTCCTCTCAGTATTTGTATTTACCTGCAGCTCTTATCTGAAGTGGCCACGCAGGAGGTCAAACCCACAGGGCGCTCTACATCTAAGCCTGTCCGAAGGACAAATTGTGTCTCCCGGTCTGTCCCGACCTGCTCCGGCCGACACCGGCAAAGCTGGGAACGAGACGTTCGGCAAACGCGTAAAGACGGAACCCAAACAAGTCCAGCTTTGAGCGGTTATACAGGAAAGAGTTCTGGTTTGGGATCTCGATTGGTTGTGATGGATACAAGCGTCCGTTCTGCTCGTTTATCCGCACGTTCCAGTTGCACCCTGAAATTGCTATTGACTTTTCCTAACAGGATCCCACGGTGCTGCGCTGCGTACCAATGGTGGGAACAAATAGAAATAATAACTGGGGGAGATGAGCATTAATTTTGTGTAGAGGATCGAATAAAAAAAATGAAGTATTGAACATAAAACACGATTCTGTGGTATGAATGTAGTGGACTATAAAAGGAGTTGTTTCCCGTTTCCAGTGTGGGTGGTTCCATTATTGCCTTACAAATACTGCCAATAAACCCCCACTGGAAAGATGCATCATCATCATCATCATCATCATCAGTGGCATCATCGGCGTCTCCGCCGCCGCCGCCATTTCCCCTAAGCACTCAAAGACGAGAGTCATGTCGACAGCGCACCGAACGCCCCGTTATGGGTTTCCTGAGTCACATTCCACCAAAACGAGCCAGCCGACGGATGCCCTGCACAGGGCGTGCATTCCCGTCTGTACGCTGATCCCTCTTCATACTCCTAAGTATTCCCTGCACTTTGAAAACATCCTGGGATGTTGGGATCGGATGCCCTGCCGCCTGGCGACTGCTCGCCTCTCTCAACCAGCTGGCTCCCATAATCACAAGCTTTGAGTCGACACCCAGGAATGCCAGCATTCCCCTGGATATGGGTCTCTGTACTCGCCAGCGCTGCTGTCAGCATGAGTGAAGGGGGCTCGGGTTCGTCATCAGCTTGGGTAATGGGATAGACAGATGTTTAGATGTGAGGGATCGGTCCCCGTGGGGGCCCCTACAGTGGTTCAGCCTGACAGAAAGCAATCAGCTTGATGTGGGGGAACAGAATACGGTACTGTACATTCACAGAAAAGACTTGCAACATGAGACAGGAGAGACGGATTTATTGTAGATACGGGGACGGATAAGGAGGGAAATTAGCTGCCGAGAGGGTGAAAAGACTTAAGGTACCGCGGAGTAAAGGGAAGCGAACACAAAACAGATGGAAACGGGAAGAAAAGAGAATAAGCGCGTTGTTCTCTTGCAGAAACCATCCGTTCTGAAAATGGAGTTCCGGCGTTTGAATGTTTTTTTCAGAGAATTCTTGGAGCGAGGACGGGAGCGTGGAAAAAAAATTGGGGGAGGAGGGAGGAAGGGTGGGTAGGAGGTGGATAAAAATGAGTCACGCTGGCAAGAGAAGAGGGGGAAACAGCTGAGAGGTTTTTGAGGTGCGTCTTTGGCTCTGATCGGGCTTTTATTTTGGCTGCAGTAAGACGATACTTGCGAGGAAAAAGGGTTTTTCTCTCTTTCGAACCCACCACACAGTTTTCTCCTCCCCTCTCACCCCCTCCTCCCTGTCTGTCCCAGCCAAGGTTTCTTTTTTTTTCTTTTTTTTTGTCGTGGGAGGTGATGTGAGTGTTTCCACATGTGGTGGGGCCGTGCTACTAGTTTGGCTCCACTGACTCCACAGAAGCAGACGGGCCACCGGCCCAGGGCCCATCATCTCCTGATGCTTTACTCCCAACAGTAAAACAAAGTTAACAAAATGAACAAGGACGGGAAACAAGGAAGAGGTTCATTGTCAGTATATTAATTTGTCATTATTGCTTGAAAAGTTGCAAATAATAAAGCTCATCTACTGCTGAGACAGCAAATTTCATCTGCTGCTATTTTTCTACTTTTAGTTTTCATATAATTCATACTATATATTTTAGATGGCATCTTATTCTTGGCTTGTCTCCCTGTGCGCTAGAGTTCAGTCATCAACTCTACCCCCAAAAACTCATTAATTTCATTTAATATCATTTCTTGATAATACGATATTCATCCCTATAATACGCCATTTATGAAGTTCATTCAGTTTTTTTATTCAAAAGGTGACATTGAAAAAAGTAACACCGACCAGTGAGTAGTGTGAAATCAATGTTGCAACAAAATCCTGCATTTCATGCATCCTAAAGTGCATCACTAATAAATACTACTACTAACAAGAACCACAACTAGCAGTAGTTATCGTTAACTGTAGAATATTTGGCTACATACTGAGGACCAGAATCCACATTCTACCAGCAAAGTGGGGACATTATTGGGAGGTGAGAACATTTTGGCTGGTTTGAGGGTTGAGACGTGATTTTAAGTTTGAGATTAGAGTTCGGTTAAGGCTCTGGTTCTGGTTAGGGAGTTAGTTTGGATGGTTAGGGTTAGGGGGCAACGGAATGTATTATGTACATATGTATATGCATATGAACGTCCTCACAAAGGTAGAAGTACAAGGGTGTGTGTGCATGTGCTTGTGTGTGTGTGATAAAACGGGTTTTCTTTTATTACTGTTTTGAACAGAATATTATTGTTTTGGGGACTGAAGGTGGCTGACTGTGATGGAAGTGGCGCAGCAGGCAGGGAGGAGGGAGCCCAGAGGATCACACACACACACACACACACACACACTCCTCTGTCGTCCGTTAGTGCCTGCCACCGTCACAGTGGGGGGGCTGTGGCCTCTGGATAGCCTGAGAATGGTAAAGGCTAATCCTACAGGAATGCTTCAGGAATGTGAAAGTTGAGTCAGGGATCGAACAAGAGAGAGGTGGAGAAGAAGGAAAAAAGGAGGACTTAAACCAAAAGAGTGGCATTCAGGAATGAATTAAATGAAAGAGAGAGAAGGAGAAAAGGGGGGGTTCAGAGAGAGTGAAAGAAGGGTGATGTTGAAGGAAAGGGAGGGGGAGAATTCAGCCTGAAAAACCTGAGAAACAAAGGTGAAAAAAATGGGATGAGAGAAACAGATTGGCAGGAGGGCTAATTGCAGAGCGGCTGGCTGTAAGATAAACGGTGGGATGCCCATCTCTCCCTCTCTCTCCCTCTCTCCCTCTGCTTTTTGTTTCCACCAGCATTTACAGGAGTCGTTATGGAAACGGGCCAAAACTTGCAGGATTGTTTTCTCTTAAAGATCTCTCCTGTTCTGCAGGTGATCTGCCCCGATGGTTTCGCTGGGAAGAGCGCGGAAGCTTGTTGTTATGACACAAACGCTCTTTGTGCAGGCTTTCGTAACAGTGGCAGTTGGGCGGCTGCTGCTGCACCTTAACTGCTGGGATGAGTCCCTGCTTGTACTGACGTCCTGGTTCCTGTTATGGGTCTTCCGCCTCACATGCACGCTGTGATGTATCCCAACTGTCACAGAGCGACACCTTCTCTTTTTTGTGTATTGAGCACACAAAGGATGCACCCCCCCTCCCCATCACCGTCAAATCCTATGTGCAGTCTCTTCTTATATCTTTGTAAGATACCTTGAATTACCTGACCGACAGGTGTGTGTGCCTGAGCGATTGCCAGTGAGGATAAGAGCATGTGGACGAGAGCTTGGTGACCCTGAGGATGTGTGATTTTCTGCTCAGTCTTGCTCAACAGCAGCTACAGGTTCAGTTACAGTTAAACACAAAACACAGCTTAAGGTAAACGCACCTGCCATGTTACGCTTCTTTTTGTGTGTTTGTTTCGTATCACCCTCGCGCACAGGTGTGGGCGGAGTTACGTCGACAGACGTGCCTTCAGTCGATTTGGAAAGAGCACGTCTTCCCTTTTCAAATGCAAATACGTGTAAAACAGATGTTCTGAAGGTCTACTGAAGCAAAATAAAAGAGGAATGAAACACCCATGTGCACACATTTCCATCAGGATCCGATTTGGAAGATTAGGTAAAGAATCCTGCCATTACTGCATTTTGAGCCTTTCCCCCGAGATGCTAATTTGTGGTTTTTAATGAGCCATTTTTTTCCCCCTCGTTTGGTCCACTTCCAGCTAGTTGGACCTAAATGTTGGGTCATATGCAGAGTACTGTTGAACCAAAAGAGAAATCTAGTATGAAATTAGCTTGGGCTCCTGCCCGAGATGTAGCTGCTAATGATCGAAAAACAAGCCGAAATGTCGGTGGACAGAATTATTAGTTTTGTATGAATTATAAAGATAGGTCATTCATAAGCACTCTGTGTGTGTGTGTGTGTGTGTGTGTGTGTGTGTGTGTGTGTGTGTGTGCACTCAGGAAATGCTCTCATCGGTAGCCTGACTGGTTCTGTGTTCCTCTGTGGTGATCGGAGTCCCTCGGAGACAAACTTCCATAATCACTCAAGGACGGATATCAGACATAAAAACAATACGGGGGGGGGGACACGGAGTGGTAAATGGGCAATGGTTGAAACTGACTGAGAGTGAGTGGGAGAGGAAGAGAGCAGATGGAAACTGAGGAGTGATGAGAGATTTTAAGAGGGAGGGATACTGGGAGAGACAATGGAACAGACAGGGACACACAGAGTCCAGCCGTTGGCGGAAGTCCCCTAATAAAAGGTTTCCTGTCTCGCTGAGCATCTCTAGACGCCGATGGCTTTTCAGAGCGGCCCGCTTGACACCAATTAAACCTGCTCTGGGACTAATGCCCCCCACCGGACACAGCACACAGCCGCTCGCATGATGGCTGAGGACCGGGTGAGAGGACTTCCTGTGCAGACGTCACGCCACGGACACACACGCACTAGGCTGAGACGTGTGTGCGGCCGTTCACATACGGATGCAGTGGAAGCACAGGCGATCAAGCAGATTCTTTTTTTTTTATTGATGCATTTTTATTGCTGTCGTTTGAAGAGACGGTCCGCTCTGATCCATCTTCTGTTGGCCATCTTCTTCTTTCTTCTTCTTCTTCTGTGAGAGAAAGTCTGTGTGTCTAGTCCGACACAGGACGACAACATCTCCTAATTCTGTCTCTTCCAGGTTTAAGAAGCTATAAAAAGCACGCATGCGTGTGACTTCCGAGAAAAGTTCGCAATTTGTGTGGCCCTTTACCTCCCACAGGATCTGGGATGATGTAGCTCGGGATAAAGGATTGGACCAGCAGATTACAGCAAAGGGGGGGAGGCAGGGTGGGAGAAGGGGTGTGGGTAAATTGGAAATTGGGCCCAAAGCCCGGCGCAGCATGCCACGCTCCGGGCTTCATTCAGCCCTGCTTCAAAGAGCCCTGAAATCTCTCCAGAGCCACTCAGACAAATTATAGTAATAAACAACAAGTCAGCCACCCATCCCCCCCGGGGCAAAACCAACGGCCCAGGATCCCGTTGTCCCGGCGACTGAACCCTGACCAGCCCGCCCAGCCGCTGACCGTCTGTTTCCGACTTTTGTTTGTTTGTTTGTTTACTCAGAGACACCAGAGACGGCAACAGCGGGGAGGTTATCTTCACAGAGCTGGGGCCGAGAGGAGTTGGAAAAAATAAAGCCTCCAATTACATGTGATTTAGTCCATCCTGGGGTATTATGGGGATGCTGGGTTTGATTGGGGGAGATAAGCCGGACTGTGAGTGGGGTCTAATGAGGAGCCGGCCTACGGGAAGACTGGGTGTACTTTCTACCGTTGTCTCCTTACTGTAAAATGTCTAAATTTAAAGCCTGGGAAAGTGTTTTTATTTCCCCACATGGCCTCCAGGATAAGGCTTCCGCCCACCGTCACGCTGAGCGAGGCGGGTCGGGAAGACGGAGATCCGCTCCGTCCTATCGGCAGGTACTCAGACAAGATCTACATCTGCATTTAAGGATCTCACACTAGATAAAAACCCTACTTTGTGACATTTACGTGTCGGAAGGGGCCAGTTTGTGACAAGGAAATGAAATATCCGAGGAGAAATCTCCATCGTCAAGGTGTGGAATTTGACGAAGCGATAACTCGGCGCCGTACTGTAGTTCACACGGGACCGCCAGCAGAAAAGCTGTGAGTGCTCAGGCGAGGAGTGGCCGATCAATCACGGTTCTCTCCTTTTATCTGGTTTAGCTAAGAGAAAAGCCAGATAAACACTCTCTGGTGCCGTTTCTCCAAGGTCAATCCCCGCGTGACACCAAGGCCTCGCCGGAGATCCACCAGAGCTTTAGGTGAGGCAGGGCGAGAGATGCGCCGGCGGAGGGAAGAGACAGATAGATTGAAAGATGCAGGACCAAACGTAAATGTTTAAGTTCAGGAGCTGGGGGGGAGGGTACTTCCCAGGGCCCTGCTATTGCGGATCACTCATCCTAATATCAGACAGTCATGGGAGGAATGTCAACAGCGCTCACCTCTAACCCCACACGTGAAGGCATTACAGTGGAGCAGTGACCCCCCGATTCTCCTCACGGCGACCTCCAGGCAGCCCTGCTCTAATGGAAATTTTATGGATGGTGTTCCACTTTATAGAGACCGGAGCCTGACTGGGCAACTCTGGGAGCCAGATGTGTTATGTGGAGAAAGTAAACCAATTATCCTGAGCCAGAGCGGCCTTTGGGTGCTTCTCTCTGGTCCAGGCAGTGATGTGTCTGTTAAGCTTCCCTCTCAGTTGAGCTAGGACGTGGAAAAAAAGAGGCGTAGCTCCTCCACATACTTTACCAATATTGTGCTGTTAAAGCACCGTTTGAGTCTGACAGCAGGTGCGTTCTCCGCACTCTGGAAGTGTGAGACAGCAACAGTTGTTGCCGCAGCTGCTTCAGCAAGGCGCTCTTGTTTTCACTCAGACCTGCCCGCACCGGGGCACCGATCCCGCGGTGATGCCGCCGTCCAAGTCCTCACCGTCTGTCATAACAGACAGCTGCTCTCAAACTACTTTACCTCAACTGGCTCGTCTTCCTCCCTTCCAGCAACTGGAGACGAGAGAATGGGATGTCAGGCTGTCGCGGAAAGGTGGTCGCCGTCGTTTATGATATATGGGAGTCCAAGAGCAGGCACCACCTAAAAGAGCCTTTAGGAACCTCTTATTGTAGATCGGCATTATTTATAAAACCTCTGCCGCTTTGCTGGAATTCTGTCTAGCTGCAGCTGAAGGAGGCTAACGCTAATTGCAGTGCTATTTTAATCAGACTTCTCAATGAATTTACAAACATCCATTTCACAGACGTTCTTGATGCTGCGTTCCGCCAGTGAAACGAATTCACCGCAGCACTGAAACTGAATGATTGCAGAGAAGGTTAAAGAGGAGAGGAAGTCGGGCCTCTTAAGTCGACTACTGTAGCGCCCGGAGGCATCTCTGCAGCCCTACCACATCATTTTCCCCACGGCAACATTTTGCCATTCACGAGACAAAGGCGGCACCCACAAAGGGCCAAAAAAAAAGGAGACAAGAAATCAAAGAGAGAGAGTCAGATGGAAAGTGTGAGATGGCGTAAGGACTGTTGGAGCAAGACAGACAGAGACTTAGTGCAGGGTGAGATAAAAGGACAAGAGAGAGAGGCAGAGAAAGAGAGGGGAGATCAAGTGTCAGGTCCACTATGGTCCATTTTGCCCAGAGACAGCTGCAGTCACAACTGACAAATCCAGAGGGGCCCCTTCTTCTATAGGCCCCGGGAAAGCACCGAGAATTATCCAGTGTCTTAGCCCTCTGCTCCTTAGGGAACGTCTCTCTCTCTCTCTCTGTCATTCTTCCGTTAGTTTGGAAGAGGAGGAGAAGGTCACGGCTAGGTCCACTTCCAGTGCCTACACATACCCCCCCCCCCCCCCACTAAAACATGGCAAGTCCTGCAAACAGTTCCCACCTTCCTCCACTTCCTCCATCAGTCCACTTCTAATGATTTGTATGCGTTTGTGCTGGAGGGATGTGGAAGGAGGTGCGTGTGCGTGTGTGTGTGTGTGTGTGTGAGTGTGTGTGTGTGTGTGTGAGTGTGAGTGTGTTGGGGGGAAGGAGGGGCAAGTGTGAACAGCTGTTATGTATTGTCGTCTGGGGCATGATAATATACCCACGCCATTAGGAGCTGGACTCGGCTAACATGTGTACGTGTGTTGAGGTGGGTTTTTAAAAACAAGCTGCTCCCAGTTCAAAGGAGGCCACAGATTGCTGGCAAAGCCCGCCGCCTGCTGCGCCCGTAAAGACGGCAGAATGAAGTGAGTCAAGTGAAATGAACGCGGCCCACCGCCGCACAGGGCAGGCTGCGGATATTACTGAGAGAAAGGGGGCTCTCGGCTGGGGTCTGACGGGGGGGGGGGGGGTGTCAGTAGCTAAAAGGGTGAGAAAGGTAGAGGCAGGTTTTGATGTTTGGGAAGGGAGTGCAGCGGGGGAGCGCATCGTAATGTATCTATTGAAGTTCAGGCCTCTGTGTTTGATACACAACATCTGTACCCCATTTCCCCTCTTTTCCCCCAACTGTGCGCCCTCACGTGTTCGTGCACAATGAGACGCGGGGCCGTAAATTCCCTCGCCCCCTCTCCATCTATCTCCCTTAAAGTCTGCTCTTCTCCCTTTTAATCTCTTTCTCTTCGCGGTGTTCTGTCAGCCACCCACGCCCTGAACGCCCCCCCCCCCCACTTCCCCCCTCCCCATTTTGATATAATGCGGCGGCGTGGCGCTTTGCTCGTCGCCGTGCGCCTCAGGTTGCTGAGTTGGCTGCACATGCCGTGTCATAAAAAGCTTGAATGAATTGATTTCCTCTCTCTAAGAGGGGTCGTGTCTTCTGCTCTGGTTTCCGACATCCTTTTCTCACCCCCCCCCCCCCCCCCCCCCCACCTCTTCCCGTCCCTTCCCAGTGTGGCCTGCTATCCAGATCCCTCCAGCGCCACTTTGAGTATTGCAGGAGAGTATCGGTTGGCCCCCGTCGGGTCCACCGGGGTTCTGGGAGCAGAGCAAATGAAATATGGTAGCTGTCGCATTAGGAAATCCATTGAAGTTAATTAGGGCCGGTGTTCTCTGCGGAGCCACATCTGCTGCTGTTTAGGCGCCAACACCCCCCCAACACACACACACACACACACACACGCAGACACTAATATGGGGAACAGGAGGATGGGGGTTGATGCTGATGGGGAAACTGGACCTGGTGTATTGAGTGGTACCGGCCACCAGTTGGCTACAGAGAGCGGCAGGGACGCCGGGCGGCCCAGAGGTCGTGACCTCCAGGTAATTCGCAATGGTGGCTGCACGGACATTCGAGTAATCGATACGGCGCTGTTATCAGAGCTATCATCCGGCTAAGCCGTTGTAAAACCACGGAAACGCGGCTACTCCACACCCACGCACCACAACATCTGATACTGACCGGTCAACTGAGGTTTCCTTCAAATATTACATTTCACTACCCACATTTCTGCTCCGGCGAATGAGAACGACCACGTCGGAGGCGGTTGGTGGTGAGCCGCTGCTCGGTAATGCGGCGCACTTTAGTGACGGTAGCTAAGACGGAACATTCAGAGGCTGGACCGGCTCAGGGGGGTCACGTGAGGATTTATGGTTGGGCAGCTGAGTTGCATCATCAGGTGTGTGGGCCGGAGATTGATAACAACAACCAAACAATGGAGACAGGACAAGTAAACTCAGAGCCGCTACGCCGTCGGTAGTCGCGGGGGCTCAAAGGAGAGTGTTTTGTCAGGGAGTGACAGACGCGGCAGGGTCAAAAGTTTAATGGTTGTGTGTGTGGAGCGCGGCGACTGGCAGGGTATTGGCATGTAGACAAACGTCTCAGAACTTCCTTGAACGACCGGTCACAGCTATTCAATCGATGGGTCAGACCGGTTCTCCGGATCGTTGGGGGGAACGTCCAGATTTTACGGCCGAATCTGGAGCCCACAGACGTCTCGGAGGTTTGTTTTTGTATCGGGCTCCGGTCAAATATTTGAAATTAGTTTTCCTTTTTGTTGGTTTGAGCCGCTGGAAGTTCCAGATGGGGCACGGTTTACTGTATCAAAGAGTGTTTGGTAAGCTGTCAGTCACAGGGCAGAGCTGATATTCCGCTCGTGCCGCAAAGAAAACCTCGTTCATTTGATTCTCAGTGGATCGTTTAAAAAAAAAAAAAAAAGAATTCCGCACCAATTCTTCGGCAGCTCTGTATTTTCGGAGCGGCTTAAACTTTAAACTAGGGTCCTTTGGTCCTTTTGAAGCAAATGTATGACTATAATTGACTTGACTTCATTGTTTTCAGCCTGAAGACCACTTTTGCATTCAAACCAACACATTGTTTTAAGTCTTCGTCCACAAATCAGCAGGAGAAAGGCGTTGTGGTGGTGGGGGGTGGTGGTGGTGGGGGGGTGTGTCTCTTAACCTTTTGTTAAACAACAAAATAAGACACCCTCGGTCAGCAATGGCGGGGGGCCGGTGCCCCCGCTGAGGTGGCTGATCATTTGTCACCTACAGTTCAGCTCAGGAGCATGTTCGCTGCTCCATCCATCTTCACTTTGAATTCTGTGTGTGTGTGTGTGTGTGTGTGTGACACCATTTGTCAATAGTTCAGAGTGCATCTTCCCTCATTCGTCTTTGGCGAGCAACTTAAGTGTGCATTCTTTGCGTCCATCTCAGGTCATTAGTGGTCAGCGGGGGTAATGGATGTGTGGGGTGGGTGGCTGCCGGGACAGTGTGAAGAACTCTCTCTAACCATTACTCAGTTAGAGACCGCCGTCGTCAGGTAAGTGGTGCAATGGATCAGGAAGGCCGCCCTCCATCGACCAGCCCGGAGGCGGGATTAACAGTATTTTACGTGCCGCTGTAGGTGTGGAGGCCCACGCCAGAACACTGCTTTCACTTTCATCTGCTTAGGGTGGAGAGTTTATCATCAGGCCTTTGTTCTACGTCCAGGGGGTGTGTGATCAAGCCTGATTTGTGGCATCAGCCATTCTGTGCCAGCCGCGCTCCAATACAGCAGGAGTTCAAACGGAACTGCTTTTCCTGTTAATTAATACTGATCATGATCACGATAAGGCATCAGTGTTTCGCAATATATGATTTGTTTCGTTTAAGCGATACATCATGCTCATTATACCACAGCCAAGGGGTGACACGAATAATGTATAAGGAGCGTATATCACGGCCTGAAGCAAGGCTTTTATAGGGACCAACAATTTTAAGATTAAATAAGGAAACAATCTCATGTTGTTTTTTCAAATTAAAAAAAAAAGCCTCACGTGAAAACAAAATAGAAACAAAAAAGAGGGATTAGAGCTTTGGCTGATTGGAAGCTTCTGTTTTTTTGACATTAATGATGGTTTCTGTGGACTGTTTATCCACTGTTTCTGAGGAGGCACCAGGAGGAGCTGGGGTGGACACTGGTGAAGATGCTAGGTCCATATAGCCAAACTCACCGAAGCCTTCCTGACAGGACCGTCTCTAGGAACATCACTAAAGTGCAGTTTAGACATCTTCTTAACGTCCATCAACACACTCTTATCCTCAACCAGTCTACAAAGCGCTTCATCTCCATTCTTTCTTGTAAAGACCGTCCTTCAGGTTAGTGACACATAAGCTAGGAGTTTGTTGTCTTAGCTCAGACGCGGCGTGATATCAGGCACCACTGTGACATGCAGGGCTAAGAACCAATCACATCGCCCGAATTCACCTCTTTGTTTTATAAAGTTTGTTGACCTTGTTGACCTCTGGGCTCTGCAGTGTGGTTTTCCCCCCACAGGCCAAACACAAACACGTACACCCTAAATTTCCCCCATAGACATGAACGCTTCTCGGTCTGCTTTGGCTACACACGACCAAATACACCCTCTGTCCTCTCAGCTGTAGTTTGATACGGACTGTATAAAAATGAATGTGGGCAGAAGAAAGAATGAAGCTGGCAGTGCCCGGGCCTGAGTGTGTGTTCTGCCTGCATACTTGGCACCAGATCAAGGCGATCAAGGAGAGTGTGACTGTGTATGAGTGAGTGTGTGTGTGCATTTTTAGCCCCTCATTAGCAAAACTGCAGCCCTGCACTCACAGTATGAACGCAGCACTCCTCCTCTTCCCCACACTCAACTAAATGAGGTTAATAAACTGGAGCTTTTACTACCATCACCAACACCGTCCCACCAGCCTCCTTCATCTCTACCTCCACCCCCACCCTCCCCTTCTAAGCCTCCCACTTTCTTTCATCTCAGCTGAAACACTTTCTTCCTCTTTTCCTCACCTCTGTTTTTTTTTAATTGTCATTGTTGCATGGTGAAAGCTCTGGGATTTCCTCCCTCCATTTCCCAGGACAGAGCTGCAATTACAGCTCAGGAGAGAAGAAGACCAGCTGTGCGGAGGGAAAGACAAGGAGACGAAAGATGAGGGCGCCCTCTAACGGGAAGGGATGGAATCACACCTTTATTCCTCCTCACCGTCTTTGGGACCTCACGCCTCCACCAGCCAGGGTCACCGCGACCAAACAGGAATCGTAAGAAATAGTGCGTCACATTACAATCCAGCAGTCGTGGCATAAATAAACCTGAGCGGGATTGCAGGAACAAGGAGTGATACCGGGAAAATGAGAAGAATGCCTCGATCAGCCTTGGCTGCTCTTATCTTGGGCTGCATGTGGACAGGGACATCCTTAAAGATGAAAACACACACACATATTATGGTGGAGGACATCTAAACATAAAGGGCCAGATCGGACAGCTGCGACAGCAATACGTGCTGGAATGCTGTCAAGGCCGCACCGACGTTTCACGTGGCACCGCGACGGACACGCACGCTCGAATCGGTGTGTCAGCAGAGGTCTGGGCCAGAGGGACCCGACGCCATTGATCGTCCAGTAGTAACGGGAAGACAGAGGAGGGACGGGAGCAGTTACCGATGTCGGCGAGTGGACCAGCGGTGGTGGTGTGTGCATTAGGGGTGTTGAGAACTTCAAGAAGGCCATCTGACTGGATTACCCTCAAACAAAAGCTTTCCTTTCACTGCAGGTCTGATCACAGTGTTCCTCGTGATCATGTGACCGGGGGCTGGCCAATTATGAAAGCCCAACCACTTTAAACCCCCCCCCCCCCAATTTGTATGTTCAGGAAGAGAGAGAGAGAATGGTCGCGGTTTTAAACACCTCGTAACCAGAACATTCCATCACGGTCGGGAGATTCACCATTGCGGACGGTGGCGTCGCCGCGCTCTGAACCAGCGTCATCAAAAATGTCTCCTGATGTGTCGGATCCGGCACATCAGCTGCTGGCTCTGTGACATTCCCCAGCAGCTGTTGGGCCATCGGGTTTGCAGTGTGTGTGTGTGTGTGTGTGTGTGTGTAAGAGAGCAGCAGGAGCATGACCCCCCCCCCTCAGCCCTTTCCTACCCCTTTAGGCCTGTGGGACAGTTGGACAGGAGCAGACGGTCCTGTCGTTTCACTGCAAACATATGGTGAAACTCAAGTGTGTAATTTACCGAGGACTACGGGTGGCCCAGCAGCGAATACACACACACACACACACACAAACTGACAGGGTGTAATTTACCTGGGGCCTATGGGTGGCCCAGTATCCCGTTGCACTTGTCATACACAAAGACGGCTCAAAGGACGCTCCCACTCCCCATCGGAGTCGGAGAGAGTGAAGCTAATTTCCTCAGCTCTGCGCACTAAAGAGGCAGAAATCACACGCTGACAGAGATGCTAGAGATCAACACGCTGGATGGACGAGAGAGGAAAACTGCGTTTAGGGAAGCGCCCCCGAAAATCCCACTCGTGTGGGAGTCGCTGCACACCCTGGATCACATCCTCTCCGATTCATCAACCTGGCTCCTTTTCAAAGCTGGTGCGATCCTCCCTTTCAGAGGGGACAGGAGAGAGATGAGGGTCATGGGAGCACGGGCGAAGGGGAGGAAGACGGATTAGAGGAGCGTGTCCCTCCCTTCATTCCTGCTCTGACCTTCGTAGCGGCGCGACACCGGAGCTAGCGTTGGCCCACCGTGCTGTACAGCCAGTTGTCACGAAGGGGCGGGATCGTAGACTCCTCGAATCCAGCACGCTTGATCCCGGGTGAATGGAGCCTGTCTGGTTCCATGAGAGGACTGACAGGGAGGCTGTCCTCTACTGTTGGTACCGTTTGACTCGTCTAAGTCAGGGATGATATGACAGCCTGTCTGCTACCTCCTCAGTGTGTGTGTGTGTGTGTGTGTGTGTGTGTTTGAACTGGTGTTTGATCTTGGTCCCCAGCCGAGGGGCTTTAACTCCACCCCAGGTGCAGAGAAGTCAACCTGAGGCCATGAAAGGCGCATACAGTTGAGATCCCGATCGTGAAGCACTTACACACACACACACACACACGCACGCGTGCGCTCGCACATAGACAGGAAGACTCCCTGAAGCTTGAGTAACTCTGTGGCGTTAAACTGGTTTACCAGTCCAGTGTCACAGTGGAATGCTTGGGAAGACTCGGCCAGCGCGTTAGGATAAACATCTCGGGTGGTGCCTGGACATGTGAACATCAATCAGCCTCAAACGTCTCTAACAGAAATGCTGGGGGGGTAAAAACGGGAAACACCCGGCTCGTTTTAAAGTAAGATACAGATGGGTCGACTGCAGACAGAACTGGACCGAAGGCCTAAACTGGCTGAACAGGTGCAGAGCTGTCGGCACGCTCGAAACGGTCCGATGTGGTCGATTCGAGCCACCAGCGTGAATTTCTTAGAAGCCTTTCTCCCATCTGTACCAGGAATCACTTTCTTCATTCCGCCGCTTTGCAAGACGGGAAATCTGTGTGGTCCATAATGAGCTCAGTAAACATCTGCTGCGCTCGTATTAGAGGCCATTTTCTCCGCGTCTCATCCTGTAATATGGAGAAATTAGAGTGCAGGGACTCGTTCTGCGTATTTATACACACACACACACACACACACACATCCAAGTAGAGCAGACATAACATGAGGAGTCCAAGTGTTTTTATACTACCCAACTGACGTTCTAACATACCATCTCAGCACCACAATTTTCCATCCACAACAGTAAAACACAACCGGGTGTCCTTGGTGAATGGTCTCCCAGAATTCCAGGGTTATTTTGCAAGCCCAGCGTCCAGGAGTGTGTTCCAAACGAAAACAAGATGGGGGTTTGGAAATCTGAACCAATAAAACCTTCAAACTTATCATTTTATAGTAACAGGACCTTCACGAAGGCAGCAGCCTAACAAAAGCTGACTTGTGCTGCGATCTGTTGATTAATATGTGAGTAAATGGCGCCACCTAGTGTCGATGGTTGGTATTTCATACTAACTACAGGTTTTTAACTGGCTTGAAAACAACTGTGAAGATAAATCCTGGGTAGAACAAATCTAAACTTTGAAAGCTTAGAAATTTTAGTCCATTTTATTATACAAATACGTGGATCTGCACTTTTGCACCTGCCAAAAATAAACAACGAGAATTTAAACTGTACAAACTGTCAAAAAACCCAAAACAGGCTGACCAGGCTCCGTACTGGATGGTTCTTACACTTTATGGGAACTAACTGATCAGAGTTCCAGTCTTTCATCCTGCTAATGGCTTCTTGCTCATTTCCTGCTGGACTTCAGTGTAGATCTGCTCCTCCAGCTTTGAAGTGTCGTATTCCTTCAGCATGTCGTACTCGAGCCAAGGCTGCGCCCACTTCTGAGCGTGCTCCATCTGCTCAGGGCTCAAAGCGAGGTCGAAACGCATGCCCTGGATGTTGAACCTGGGCCGCTCCCAGCGTTTTGACCACGGCTTTGGCCGCATCCTGACCTTTAACTGGTAGACACGGACATTTTCACCTCAGCACCACAACTTTTACATATGTTACAACCAATACCGTTCGCAACCTGTATGCTAACAGCTAAAGATATTTAAGTGTTAACTACTAGGTAATTACTAGCTGGTCTAATTACTAGCTAGGTTTTCTAAGTTTACAGGCTCACCTTGTTGACAGGCACCTCGTCTGTATCAGAAATGGGCACGGGTCTCATGTCTGGATCCACTGTGCTGTACTCGGGCAACGCGTCTCTCAGGTACATCAGGTTGTCGTCCAACCGCTTCTCCAGCTTCAGCACCTCGATCTTCTGAATGCGAGGGTTGTACATTTCGTAGCAGATCTCCACGCCTGAGTCCCACCCAAGCAGAAATCATTAGTGGCTCAAGTAGTAGGACGGAAAGTTAAATGCAGTAAATAACGCTCACCTTGGTTATCAATGATGTTCCTCAGGACAAACGTGGCTCCCAGCCCGTTTCCACCCCTCTGGATACAGATGCCAACGAAACGGTTTGTTTTCCCACTGGCATTTTTATCAGCCATGGTCACGGCGAGGATACTCCCTTAAAACAATCCGAATTTCTCATTGCATTTTTACAGGATGTGCCTTTTTAAAAATATATATACTCTATGAACTTTATTTCTCCAGCGTCAGGTTCAAGCCTCAAAGTCAATCACAAATGCCGCTGTCCCATTTTAATATCCTCTTTCTTTCTGGAGCAAGTGTTTGGTAACATTCTGATATTTTGGGCAATCCCAAGTGATGGAGCCAGAGACAGACAACACCTTTCTTTCACATAAAGTAACAAATCCCAGACGACACAAGGGAATCTTTAAACATCCAGCAGGATTCATCAAATATTTGTATAATATGTGTAAAGGTGACACCTTCTCATGGCTTTGAGACATCTTACAATGAGAATATAGAAAGTTCGAACGGCTCTTTTACCTGCGTAGAATTCAGGGATGTTGAGCACTTTCCTCCTGCGAATCATATCTTTCCTCTCAATGAAAAACTTTAAGGGGTCTGTCCTCTGTCTGGGAGGGATGAACTCTGGGCTCAGAAACCTTCCGAATGAGAGACAGCGACATTAAAAACACGGGGTCATTTAAATGGGACATGCAGCTCTGGGTATCAGGCTGGAAACAGAACCCTACTTCCGCAACGATGCCACTGCCCGCGTTTTATCTACAATAACAGGTTTGGATGGAGGGACGAATTTTGGTGGCTGCTCGGTGTTACTGCCCGCAGATTGACGACCCTTGGACGTAGACAGAAACCCTAAAGATAGACAATGAAGAGAATGAAAGTCGTCAGTGTTTTCTACCTGGCAGTTCTGCTGTCGGCACGCTGCTGCCACATTTGTGAGTCCAATACGAGACGTCTTCAAAATCTGACACTCGTCGCTTAGCTGTTCATTTTGACTTACGTTCATTATGAAGCTGGGTGTTTCGTAGTAACCGCAGCGAATGGCGCAGTTTATCGAGCCCTTTGGCGCAGGCTGCCATGTTTGACCTTCTGTTGTCGCACAGAGGGACCTACGGAAGCCGCGTGTGAACGTCATCGAAATGCGACGAGTTTTTAAAACGCAGTACAGTCTATTGTCCACAGGGTGGCGCAAACCCTCTGTTATACGAGTAGAGTTCAACAAAGAAAACCCCTCATAATTGTTCAATACTAAAATAAAACTCACAAAGAAGCCTGCAAGATGAACACCTCGTGGTGTTGTTTCTGATTTGCTCTGAAATATTAGTATTGCTTCTGAAACAATTTTAGCACAATGATTGTTGATGAACGATTATTATAGTCAAGTCATAATAAAATGCTTGAAACTGTAAATTATCAACAGCACAATGATTTAGATTCACCGGTACGTTATGCCTATGTACATGCTATCCATGTAAAATTAAACAACAGTGTAAGATTAAGTACGTTTTTCAACTGCAATCTTCAACAGTGGTTTATTTTCTAATGATTCATTTTGTATCTGTGTTTGATCTGCCATGTAACTGCCATGTAACTAAAATGAACCTCCAGAGATCCCTCAGGAGAAATTCTAGCACTTCACCAAACGTCACACCTGAAACATGTTAACATCAAAAAGTGTGTTTCATTCCTTTCCATCACATTGGAAATTCGCTGGCAATCTATAACATTTTATTTATTTATTTTTTAAAAAATATGAATCATAATCAGTAACGTTGTTTGGGTGATATCAGAGTAGTTGAACTGTGCAATGTGTCCGCTACGGAACTCTGGGTCTTTGAGACCCTGCAGGGGAGCGGCGGGCCTCCAGGTGGGCTGCTTCCACCGGGACAGACTCCAGCACGCAGTTTCAAATACAGCAGAGAGCAGAGAAGAGCAGCAGCGGCGGCGTCGCTCCTGGTGTCACAGTGGCGCGGTGGGAGGATGAGGGGAGACAGCGGAGACGTGGGAGCGCGCATCTCATTTCTGCCACGGAGGACCTAAAACCTCGATGCTGCTGCTGCTGGAGTCCCGGACGCCGCGGACAAACTCGAACACGTCGAGGCTTCAATGATGTTCCTCTCAGATGGGACTCTGTCAGCCGTCACTCATGCGCTCCTGTTGGGAATAACGTGTCTGTCCCTCCTCTGCGATCTCACCAAGGGCTCCGCGGACTTTTCAGGTTTGGAACTGGTGTTTTATAGACACAAGCTTCTCTAATATAATCAACAATCTAATTAAAAAAAAAAAAAAAAAGCAAACGCGACGCGTTCTTCGTGAACTTCCTCAACTTTACGCAAAGTTCCTCCTAAATACGAATGCATGGCCGACACGTCGTTGTGCGTGGTGGAAACAGCTCAGCTTGAAGAAAGTTCAGTGGTGCATCAACTTCTCCTCTCGACCCGTGCCTCCGGCGTGCTGCAGCATGCACACCCAAATGTTTGCTGGAAAGACGCACGGCCTATTAGTTGTTGTCGGTCTGGTCGCCCCCCAGCTGAAAGCACCAGGCTGCAGCCCTTCTCATATCTGCAACATCCCACTAATGAGATCAACAAGATAGTCTGGTTAACTGTTGTCTGGAGCAAAGACACTTTAGAGTAACAGCTTTCAGTGCAAATATGGTCAGCTCACTTTTTATCCAGTTTATAGCAGAAAGTAAGAACGGATGCAGCCATTGATCACAGCAGCTATTACTAAACATGACTTCTCTCTTGTTTTATGCCGTCAGAGCTCTGCTCAGCCCGAAGGAAGGCTGTGAGTTCTGTTTACAGTGCTATAAAACAGGAAGGCGCTGTGTGTCAGTGTTAATTGGCCCCTAATGGTCCTAATAGGCTGGAAACACACTGTAGGGAAAGGTGCTAAAGAGCAGATGTATGTCAGGGGCCCTCGTGAGTATGATGGTGTGTGCATGTGTCTGATGGTGGGGCTGGCCTAATGAGCTGCTAAAGATCACAGTGTCGTGACGCCGTTAACAAGGCTGCGTTGCTGTAATTGCCGCGCATGTGTCCACGGCGCCTGGTTCTCTCTAATAGTTCCTTCAGCTGGAACGGGACATTAGTACACCTGCCGCTGCAAAGCCTCTCGCAGGTTCACCGCTAGAATATCAACTTTTGGTTCCTCGGTGACACCGCTGCGACAACGTGGGCCTCTCTTTTTCACTGCGTGCTCCTCATCGTTTCTCTGCCCTTAGAGAAATGGCGTGGAACGCCCTGCTCATGCATCAGAGGCGGAGCGGTTACAGAAATGCTGACCTGTGAACGAAACGTGAAAGGAGGCTGCTTCAGAATACCACAGGGACAAAGCATTCCTTTAGCCCTCGCATTCTTGACCAGCTGGAGTCTCCCTGGAGACTGTGGGGAGTGCTTTTGATTGACAGGTGCCGCCATACTGCCGGGTGACGGGACTGGTGGGTTAGACCATCATGGTCAGTCATTGGCTGGATCTGCAAGGTCCTTGGCCTTTAGGGGGCTGAAACACTCATGGAAACCCATCAAACACTGGTCGTGTTTTTGGATCTGCATTGTGTGGAACTGCTGTAATGGCAGCTTCAGGCTGCCCCCAAGCCTGCTGCTGTCAGATGTGGAAACAAACAGTGCGTCGATGGTGAGGCTACTTTAATTCCATGTCTTTCCCTGTTATCATCCTCCGCTCTGCAGTGGATAATTAGTGGTGTGGAGTGTGCAGCGCTACACTCAAAGCCCTCGGGCCAAGAAAGGGGAGCTAGTCAGTGCTATAGATGTACCAAGTTTAACATTTTATGGGTTTTTTCTGTTCAAGGAAAAGGTTTTTATGTATTTGTCACATGTACTTTCTGCTCCCACAAGGATCCGAGAGTCCTTCCAGGTGGAGCTCCGCATCTTTAACAGACGATGATAAACAGAACTGATACAGAACAGAAAGTAATTACACAAATATTTTATAAGATAAGCCATCCATTTTGACGATATCCTCAATGTTTTGGGGTCAGTAGCTCTGCCTTTCTGCCATCTGCTGGAGGCTGTTCTACTGTTCTTGGACAGAAAACAAATGATTACTTTGTCAAAACCAAAGGTGAAGAAAAAGTGAGCTGCTGAGTGCTCTGGGTCGTGTGGCAGGAAAAGGTCAAAATGACGACAGAAGACCAACCGGGGTCGATGGCAGGCCTTTCAACATGCTTCGCGTTGGAAGTAAACAAAGCCCAGATGTTGTGTTTGGCCAGAGTGGAACAGTTTAGAACCGCAGCTAAAATGTTCTCTGCCATAAACCCCGTAGGCCAACCCTATTTAACCCCAGTCAATAGGATGTGAGGCGGCTGCGGGGCTTAAGGGTCAACTGAGGTCAACTCATAGTCACCGTCAGTGTGTGCTGGGGGGGTCATCATCCATCTCGCTCTTTGTGTCCTCCTTGTCGAAGCTCATCATACGTGTTGGAAGGTGGAAAAGGGAAGATTTTGGTTTTGGTGGTCAGAGCTCTTCTATTTCCTTCATTTTGTGACTCAATTTAAATAATTCTTTTAAAACTTTGCACTGTTTGGCAGCGTAAATCCTTTTGGACCTGATCATTTCTTTGATTAATTCCATAAGGTTCAGCGATTAGGTGAACCTCACAAGTCAGATCCACCTGAAGCATTGCGCTGGGATGGCTGGATTCCCTGGCCTCCAAACACCCACCCCCACCTCCACCCTCACACACACACCCATCCACTGATTACTGAGGGCTGCTTGAGGCCCCTTAAGTCTTAATCTACTCTGGTTTTTGAGTGAGCGTGGCTTGGATGAGGGTAACGCGCGGGACCCTCAGTCCCTTCCCCCAACTCACGCGCCTCTTCTGCCTCTTTTGTCTGCCATTTCTCACATCTCCACACCTCCACCAGGATCTCCTAATTGCTTTTGCTTTCTGTGTGTTCCTGTACTTGATGTATACTGAGTCCTAAAATCATTCTACTAGAAAAGCGTGGGCCTTTTTGGAAAGTGAGGACTTTTGAGCTGGTCCTCACAACTTCAAAGGACTGTTTGAGGGTTAAAGACATGGTGTTGAGGTTGGAATTGGGTTTAGGTTTGGGTCAGGGGGTTAGTTGGCATGGTTAGGCTTATGTGAAGGACCTGGGTAACGCCTGTGTTGATGAGAGTCCTCACAAAGATGGAAGTACAAGGGTGTGTGTGTGCGCGCCCGCCAGGTGAGTTCTGTCTAAACAAATCCTGCCTCCGGCTTGTTTTGTCTACTGCGGCGAAGGCGGGCGACGAGGCCTTCAGGAGGAGTGCTGCGAAATTAAAGGAGTGAACACGTCAGCACATTCTGATGTGACATCAAAACACAAGGAAATGAGCGTCGACCTGTTCGGGAGGCACCTGCAGCGATTTCAGTTTTTGAATGTGCTAATTTTACTAAACCTTCTGATTTTAGTACCACTGCATTAGACTGAATCACTAAGATTTTGCTTTTATGACATTGAGTTTGAACAACATATATTACAGTGTTTTTTCTTGAAGGTCATTGACCTTTAAACCCCCGGCTGTTGGCAGGTGTGGTAGGCAGCACGTCTAGCATGATGGTGATTGGATCCAATTGCCGAGTTAAGCCCGGAATCTTTTTAAAATGTCTAAGAGTAGAACTAAATACCAGCTAAATAAAGATGCTACCTTCAGGGTGCATTAATAGCTTGGAGATTCTGGTTCGTTTCTACCATTTATGTTCAGACTCCTGAAATGTGAAGCTAAAGAGCCTTTGGCTGCAGACAGCAGATATGTAATGTAGATAAGTGCATCTCTTCATTATGGGTGTGTGTGTGTGCGTGTGTGTGTGGTCTCCCCTGGCACATCATAGGGATGAAACACATGACCTAATGTTTAAGCCCCTCCCCCCTCAAATACAATAAGCACATAAAGACACAAAGACCGTTTGACATCATGTCAGGAGCAACAATGAGCTGATGTTGATGAGAGAAACTTGTTTACAGTGTGTGTGTGCGTGTGTGTGTGTGCGCACGTGGTGGGGTGGAGTTTCCTTTGCCTAATTTAGGTTTCACACAAGGACGTCGGGTCGTCGCACATCCAGTCGAGTTAAACAGAAGTTGGTGAAGTATCGATACAAATTTGCTGATTAGCTGTTGAAGCCGACGCTGGCTGGGATTTTGCTTCTCTGGTGGTTCAGCGGGAAACGTTTGGGGGGGGGAGAGAGACAGTCCTCTCTGTCCTGAGAACCTGATCCGTGCAGAAGTCAGTGACGTGGGCCCAAGTGATGAGCCAAACCATCCTAAGACTGCAGAATCTTCGATGATCTCCTGTTCGTGTTTCCTCTCCCTCAGCGGCAGCAGCGTCTTGTCCCGTGAGAATGTGTCCTAATTACAGTATATGACGTGTTCGTGACGCGTTAGCCCTCATCCAGCACACGGGAATTTCCCTTTTTTGCCTGTGATCGCACCCAGAGACCCGACTGTCAGATCTCCTGCCTCACCTGGTGCCTCCTTCCACTGCGTATTTGTTCGCCTTTCATTCTCCACGTTAGTGGCACAACCATGACTTTCAGGCACATCGCAGCAGGGCGTGTCTCTCATTTAAAGAGGGAGGTCAAGCCGAAGACCCGGACCGCACTCGGGAACCTTCTCCGGGAGCTCTGAGTGTCAAAGGCGACGCGTATAACCACACGTTCAGTCATCCTCTTATATGATAATCAGTATTTTGCATCCATGTCTGTGTTAACCGCCAGAATCAGGCTGAGCCGCGCGGTTCTGCCTTAATAACTGTTATTGGACTGAGAAGATGGTGTCAAAGATGGACGTATATGCAGACGCCGCAGGTGCGTGTTGGCGTTCGGTGGGGGGGCAGTTACCTCAAACATCCATCCGTGTCCTGTCTGTCCAGAACAAAACGCCACCTGTGGGATTTTTGTAAATATCGAGGAAGGTGGAGTGAGATGTCAACAAACACGTGGGGAAAGAGAATGGTGGGTGTGCTGACTGGTAATTATCTACCGTAGGTCTAACCACCTGAATTATGGGCTTACCCCCCCCCCCGCCAGTCGTGCACCTTTTCTTCTTCTCTCATAGAACGTTTACCACTCTTTGATCCCCCCTGTCTTTTTACCATCGTTCTGCCTGTTTCCTGGGGGCTGATTTATGTTTGTTTTAGGAGCCAGAGCGTTCGCCTTGATCTGCCCCCCGTTTGTAGTCGGCGTCCGTCCTTACTTCCTCCTTTCAGTACACGAAAAGGAAAAGAATGTTTTTTTTTTCCCCAAAAAATCATTTGATTAAAACCCCCGGAGGCAGGGGGGGTGGAGAGGTAGAGAGGTGGGGCACATGAGGGCCAGTCTGAACAAGGAGGCATTGTGTCGCCCCCCAACTGTGTCCGACTGACAGTCTGCATTACAGCACGCTACAACAAACAGCCCACAAAGCTGCACTAATCTGTTGCTTATATGCTCCCTCCAGCGAGCTCAGGTAAAAGTGTTGGGGCTTCTACTACTGGCATTCTCCCAGTATTAGGGGACGGGAGGGGAATGGAGACTGAAGACCACGCAGCTACTTTTAAGTCATAAAATCCAGGAATTACACTCGCAGCCAGACCAGTTTTACTTTCTTTCTGGCCTTTTGGCTGTTAGCTTGCCTGTTTTTTGCTAACAGCTCTTGTTCCACCGACCTAATGGAGTCCCGTCTTGGCATTAAAGCGAGTTAGCCTCGGCTTGTGGGATTTTCACAGCAGTGGTGATGGACAGGACTTAATGGGGCAACTGGCCAACTGTGTCACAATAAAAGACTTCAGAAAAAGCATGCTGGGCCATTTTTTTTGGTTTGGAATTACAGCACAAATATTGTCATACTCAGATTTTCTAGCAATGAGATTTTAAGATCATATCATATGTTGTATATTTGAAGCGTTATCGGCATCAACGCTGGTGTCCAAAGGAAGGATGAAGTTGAACTATATGTATTTTTGAGAGATGGAACTGTTTCTGCTCTTTCATTGCTGCAGTCATCAATTTATTGACCCGTCTGCACAATCGGGAACAGAGGTGAGATTGATGTGGACGTACGAGAGCCCCACGCCACCGTGGCTCCGCCCACCAATCACTTAAATCTGGCCTGCTGCAGTGAGAAGAAAGATGCATCTGTTGTTCACTTCAGGACAATAGAGCTCTCACGTGAATCGTCTGACTGGTGTCTGCTGGACGGCGGCTCGGAATGACCGCCACCTAACTCTCCCAGGCCATAAAAGTGTCCATTAGAATAACAGATTTCCCCCCTTTTGGCTCCATCTCTCTACCGTTCCGTCTCTGTCCAACATGTTCTCGAGGGTGTTCCCGGGACCCCTGACAGCGTCACATCTCTCCAGAAGAGACTCACAGCTCGCGGGCAAGGAGAGTGAAAGCGTCCTCTTGTCTGGTGCCCTTTGACCTTCTGGGGGTCATAAAGAGAAGGCACGTGCTAACAGGGGTCATGGGAGGGCCTGGTGGAACCAGAGTGGTTTTTGGGGGAATCCCCAGGGTGGACTCGCCAGGCAGCCACTATCCAACCGGGATGAGGCCTCCAACCACAGCGGCCATCCAGCTCATATTGATGATCATCACTCTGAAGATTTCAGCTAATTCTGCTAAAAATGTCCAACTTACAGTGAAATAAGTCATTTTACAAGTATGACCGGTAGTAGCTTCGGCTTCTGGCCCACCCTCAGTCGTGCTCTTTCTCAGCCACCCCCACCCCTTCCCCACTTCCCATATCCCATCAGTTGATGTTTGAACAACCCAAGGCGCTCTGATAGCAAAGTGTGACACCCTTTCTGGGGTTTATCTCATGGAACAGGAGATTTATCTCAACAGGAACAGGAGATTTAACTTCCCCTGTTTGTAGATGTAGTCTGTAAAACAAAAGATGGGATGTTTCCTGGAAAGCTTCTGTTGCTGTTAGAGTTGGAAGCCAATAAAAGCGTGTAAAAACGACGATGGACTTGGGTGTAAAAACTGCAGAAAATACCTGCAGCAAATCTGCAATTAATTTGATGACACAGAATGAAGGTAGTAAATCTGAATAAGCGTCAATTTATTTCTACTTCATTTCAGAAATGAGCCAACATTAACAGAACTTGTGATAGATCCTGTTTTGGGTTATGATCAAATTGCTGCAGGGACTCTCCAAATCACTTAACATTTATTTCGGCACTTTCCATAATGGGCTGAATATTTACAGTTCTTAAGCAGTTTAAAGATAATCCTGCGTTGACTTTTGCCAAATTGAACTGCTTAGGTTGCAGCCACATATCTCTGTGCTCTTTTTCTGCTCCATAGCGCGATCACCGAGAAAGTGGGCTAATCCAAAATGTGATTATGGTAGCAAGACTTAAGTATTGTTAGCAGAGGAATGCAGTGTATTTGAGGAATGCTATTTTTTAGACCTGAATGGCACTAAGTACTGTATCTGGCACTTTTACAGCACGGAACTCTTTTGACATCATGCTTATTGTGCAGCAGTGTGTCCTTTGTGGTGTGTGTGTGCGTGTGCGTGTGTGTGCGTGTGTGTGCGTGTGTGTGTGTGTGTGAACTTTTGCTTCTTATTTAATCAACATGTCTCATTCTGAGGAGCCCATTCAGGACTTTTGCGCTCTTGGTTTAGGTCTTGTAAATGTGTAACGGCATGCTGTGTTCGGGGACCCCTGGCAGCCACCGCAGCCTGTGGGGAAACACAATTATTCCAGCACCTAAAGCCACCAGTTCAGGCCTATGGGCTGACCATCGCCACATCTGGTACTCGCTGCCCTGACTTTATAGGGTTCCCTACTCTGAATATAAGATTATATAAGGAGTATCTTTCAGAATTGGCCCCATCACATGATTAGTTTTCAACAGGCATCTTTTGTGGGCCCTTTTTGCTTTCTCTATCTCTTTGTCTTTAGCTTTGAGCGCCTTCCCTTTACGTCTTTATCTGCCTCCATCTTTGAAGGAAGCCTCCGCTCTTCCCAGTAATAGCAACTTAAAGGGAATTCTTTCTCCAACAGTAGACCTGCGGAGCTCCATGTTTGAACATTGGATAGCTGTAATGTGCTTAAAATAACACCAGTAAGGTAATAATAAAAAGAAGCTCTAAACTATCAATTTACTGAGATGAAACAGTTTTATAGCTTTTGGCTTTTTATTGCTTTTCTTTTCAAGTGTGTTTGGAGTTGCTCTCAAAGAACCATTGATCTTAATACAACGTAAACCGAGCAATTTTGTTGCAATAAGCAAAGCTTTAATCTTTTAATAGTCTGCGATATCGCACATTCTTTGCCGAAGCGAGAGGCTTTACAAACATTAACTCACAGGCAACATAAAAGTGGGCAATAGGAGTGAGCAGCGTGAAACCTGCTGCACATGCTCAATCAGTGGGCCAATAGGAGGAGGGGGCATTTTTCAAATGCAGGAGAAAAGCAAAGAGTGTGAATAACGAGCCCTGCGATCGCGACGCCTTCCCATTTCACCTGCACTCACGTCACACCACAAACACGTCTAGTGGGTTTTAGGCGACAGCGAGGGTCTCGGTCTTGCCTCGACATGGGAATTTCAGGGAGTCCTGAAAAAATAGACTGAGGAATATTTGTCAAATCTCTGCTGTAAGATGGTGCCTGCATGTGTTCCGCACCTCTTCGCAAATAACCAGTAGGTCCCTGGGAGGAAAATTGGCCTCTTTCTTTGTGGTGTTGACACAACACGGTGGTCTTTCACTAATCCCCATCATACCTGACCCCCCTTCGTCACTGGGTCAGCCTTTGGGGTCAGCACATGACTGCGAGGGAGTAGCTAACAATCACAAGGGCCTCCGGTTTCTGTCGTAACAATTGGCTGAAAGGCTGAAGATGAAGAAGGTTAAGTCCCATCGTGTGACACGATCCCATCGTGGTTGTAGGACAGAAATAAAAACACGTGGTCTCTTTCTGTCAGGACATTCAGCCTGTGGACGGTTTGCTGGAGAGTAGCTGTCTATTTCTGCCCAAGCTGCAGCACAACCACAACCCCTTTTCTCTTTTTTTAAAAGAGCAAATAAAGAAGAAAGCAGACGTAAAAGCTCAGCCCTGTTACGGAAAAGGTTAGCAGGCTAATTAAGGAAAGAGTCTGGGCCCCACATGAAAGGAAACTGGGAGGAGAGGCAGAAACGGCTCCCCCATTGTCCAACCTTCTGCCTATGAGGGACAGCTGTCATTGGCTGGAAGGTTTGCACAGGTGCCCCATCCCCGCCCGATTTCTTTTTTTTTGGTCTTGAAAGCGCATTTCAGTCAACAGGTAGCATGAAGGGAACAATAGCAGCAATCCTGATGGAGAAAGAGAGAAGCTAGAGTGAGAGGAGGGTTCTGTGATGAAGTCTTTGTGAAAGCACCTGAGGGTTTTTGTGTGAGATAATCTGTTTGCATTTACCCACAATCCCATTTTATAGAGTTGAGGTAGGCGTAGCGTCGCGTTCATGGTGCTCAGCGTTGCTCCCCACCACCACCACCACCACCCCCCCCCTCCTCCTTCAAGTGATCTGTCGAGAAACCCTCTGCAGATGTCCCTCTATTCATACCCCAGGTTCCCATGCTCGGACGGCTGTACCCGGGCGTGTTCAGCTGGAGAGCCAAGCAGAACCCGTGGTCTCTCATGGCACTGGCGTTCTGCCCAGAACCAGCCAAAATAATGTGATACTGTTACACAAACACCCCCCCCACACACACACACACACACGCACACACGCACACCCAGGCCTCGGGAGCAGGGCAGCAGGGCTCGTTCCTGCCACAGCATTTGTGTCGATGTTGTGTGTACATGTGTGTGTCAGTGTGTGGTCCCGCTGCCAGGGGGATTGCCAAGTTCTCACTCGGGCTGTGTGGAATGCGCCGGGCAAAGAGGAGCTCTGTGTTGAAGGAACTGGTGAAGCGTTTGAAAGAAAAATAACACCGTTTCAGCGACGATGGCACGAAGCCAAAGTTTGCATCCCACCCGTCACAGGTTAAAAGGGGATGCGCAAGATCTTCATGCGGTGCTTTTTTTGTTTGTTTGCCTAATTTCTGCACGCTCCCTATAAGTCTTGGAGGGTGCGGCAAGCCCACCCTTGCGGGCAGGTGGTGCAAAGATTAAAAAACGTTTAAAGTGTAGCACAGTGGGTGATGGAGCGGGAATCTCAAGATCTTTCCATGGGAATTTCATTGACCTTAAGCCTGAGCGGAGAGTGATGTCACAGCCACAGTATCAGAGGTCAGGATCTCACCCAGCCCTGCTATTTATTTAAGCCACAATCAGGTCACTTTGCGTGTCCAAGTGTCATAAATTCAGATGGTGGCATGCAAGGCCTCTCTCCATAAACTTAAAATAGAATGAATGTGCACCTGTTTTCCATCTGCACATCCCGACTACAGGTGGAAACCTGTAAACGTGCTCCACGTTGGTTTAATAAGCCGCACTGTTTAGACTGGGACCGACCTTTCATTGCCTGAGAATGTGCGTCGTGTCTCTTCCTTCTTTTCATCGTTGCCATGGTAATAAAGAGGCACTGTGTATGTCGGTCATAGATGCCTCGGAGAGCACTTTATTTCCTCTTTCTTACTAAACATTAACCATGCTCCTGGATCTCAGGGAAGCTTTTTGAATTATTTTGCATATTCCACGTCTGAAAGGTTCCCTGAGCGCTTCAGACTTGCTTCTGCGGGGTGAGCGTGTACGTCAGCCCGCTTTCTCCTTTATCTGCTGCTTGTCTCAGTCTGGAATGTTAATGGTGGGTTTTGTGATGGGTTCAGCTCTGCCGTGCGACTGACAAGCTGACTGGCAGCTTTGGGAGACTCTTAATGGGAATACAGTGTTATCTGAGAGGCCTCTGCGTTTAAAATAGGAGGGAAAAACAGACCTTTGATATTCCTCCTGGCATGGGTCAAGTGTATTTTTTATTATTATTTTGGAGGGCTTTAAACTGCATAAACAGGTGAAGTCTGTCGACAACTCGCTGGAGGAACTTTTGACCTCTGGCTGGTGTCTTTAATATCAGACTCTGGATCTGCAGTGTTCTGAGCCTCCAGGCATCATTTCTATGTAAGCAGAGATCTGTCAGGGCTTGCTAATATGCAGCATTACCGAATGTAATGTGAAAGGGTTTATTAATGAAAGAACATTACAAAGTGCTTCCAGTCCCCTCAGTTGGAAGCAGGCTTTAACTTGTAACTTTCAGTGCTCAAATTTCAGTTTTCAACAATTCCAATCGGTGTTGAATTGGGCTAATGTTGCTTCTGCTTTTGCACTCCCAGGTTACCTGTCCAAAGTGTTGAGGAACTACACAGAGAAGGCCTGTGACGGCGAGCTGTTGTCCGTCCGCTGCCCGCCCCGCACAACCATCACTGTTCAGTCAGCGTTCTATGGAAGGAAAGGCACCTCAGACCCCGAAAGGTGCCCCCAAACCTACCAGGCCCTCCTAAATTCTTATCACGCCCCTGAGGATGATCAATATTGCTCCGTGTCAACTGCGCTCCAGGTAAACACTCTGAAATGTATATATACCCCCCCACCCCGACCTCTGTTAGTCCCCCCTCCTTTGCTCAAATTCAGACTTTAGTCCTGAATAGGAAATGGTCAAATTGGCCAAAGGGTTATATTCTGGAGAAGCCCCCGATTATGTAATGCTTTGTGAGGTTGTTTTCCGGCAAATTACACCCTCAAAGAGGAAGCAGACTTGTATGTTCCTGCGGCACAAAGCGATTTCATGGGGTTCTTGCCTTTGCATCCTTTCCTAAATTGGGCTGTGGCTGGACTAAACCCCCGTTTGCTCACACCAGTACAAACACACACAAACACAGACTGTTCTGCGTTCAGTGGGTCAAGGGCTTCGTTCTAAGGCCACTTGTCTTCCAGCATCAAACACCCTCCGATTCTATAATAGACCGACCGGCCGTGAATGCACAGACACAGAGGCGTATTGTGCCGAATCAGGAGAATGACTGACTGCTGCGCCACCCACATTAGAACGACCCCCAAGGAATCTTATTGTACCACCTGTTTGTGACCCTTGGGTGCTTGGTATTCTGGTGGAAGTGTGTCCTAAAATGACCGGGGTCAAAGGTGATCTCATTTTGACTTCCTTGTGTATTACTAACAGGATCTGCCCTGATTTATTTTATTCCACACATCCTGGAATACAATCCTCCGCAGACGTGTCTCATAGGTTTTCTTACAATCACCTTTGAGGTCCGGGGAAATGAGAACCTGAGCTTGTTGTGCGTCAGGGAACAGACGGAACGCATCTTTGCAGATTGGTGTGCTCCAGATCGTTCACTCACCCCTCCCACCCAAAGGATCTCCATCGCAGGAATGTGCTCACCTGTGCTGGAGCCTGCTTTAGATGAAACCTGAGAAGCAAAAGGACTCCAGGAAATGAGTGGACCTTTCCAGAGATTTCTTTTTCCTGCTCTTTCTTCTCTTCCGTAAACGCATGGCCACTTGCAGACCTACTGAAGTGGTTTTAGGTTTGCCCGCCGCTGGTCTCGTTGCCATTGCCTCATTGTTCTGCCTTTAAGACCGTCTGCAGTTCTGTCCCAATCACAGTCCATCGTCTCTGTCTTTTAGAAAATGCTGGACGAGTGCCAGGACAGAAGAAACTGTCAAGTCCTTGTCAACAGCCGCGTGTTTGGGGCCGACTCGTGCCCAGGCAGCAGTAAACACCTCATTGTTTGGTACAAATGCAGACCTAGTAAGTGGCTCACCACCTCAAATACTGACAGTGACACACATTTCTCTCATTCTAAAGAGTTGATGACATATTTTTAAGTTTCACATTGATGTAAATCTTTTTGTTCTAGTCATACCAAGTACGGTTGCAAATGCCATCCAACTCCACTCCTTGACATCCCACCCATACCTTGTACCTTTGGTGTGCCCCAGGGCTCTGTCCTAGGGCCCCTTCCTTTCATCACCTACCTCTTTCTCCCTGGGAATGGTTCATTTCCAGCACTTCGTGGGTGATACCCACCTCTACATTTCCGGCACAACCAAACTCCACACTCCCGCCATCCTCCCTCACCGAGTTTATCTGAAATTAAATGCTGGTTCAACTGAATCTACCTGAAACTTTAACAACAGTGATGGAACAGAATTGATTCTTGTTGGTACCAAATCTACATTATCCAACGTTGGCAGGTTTGGTCTCACAATCGCTCTCTCCTTACCCCCAGTCTAAGAGTCCAGCTGTCATCCCCAATGCCGTACTATCCTTTCAATGTCACATCAGTAAAGTTATGTGGTATCCTACTGTATACATTTTAGGCCACCCAATAGCTTCTTTTCTGTCAATCTTCTCCATATTGCCACCTTACCCCATCCCTCAGATCCTCTTTCTCCTTCCACCTCACTATGCAGCTCACCCGCCTCAGCACCATTGGGAGTTGAGCTTTCAGCCGCTCTGCTCTCCTACTCTTTAAACCATCTTACCCTTTGTAATTAGACTTATTTTACACTGTTATTCTAAACTACGTTTCTATCTGCTATCTGTATGGGTTTTTATCAGCTGTATTATGTCTTTGTAAAGTGTCGAGCGTCTAGGCAGGTGTTTATAAATGAAATGTATTCCTGTAATTAGAGGTCAAAAGATTTGCTTGGTTGCTGCTTTCTCCGGACATCTTTAAGTAAAAGGTCTGCCTCACATCCTGCTTCTGCCATTCTTCTCAGCTTCATTAACCTTTAGCCTTCATTCACGCATATCTCTCCTCTTATCACTCTGCTTCCTTTACTGGCCAAGAAGCTTAAAGTATCACTCCCAGGGGGAGCCCAACAGTGCAATAATCCCACCCAGATGCTGGCCTCCATTCACAGATTGGTGCTGTGCTGAGCCAGGCCATGCTGAGTTGTGCGGCGCTTGACACTGGAGTGAACAGAAGTGGGCACTAATCCACCCTCCTCCACTTCTTCTGCTCTCCACTGGAACCCGGAGCCAATCAACAGCGTTTTGTTCGGTATCATTTAAGCGGTGACTTCTGTGGCGCCGAGAGAAAGGCCACGCGGGGGTGGCCGCTGAGGTGCACCGCGCAGGTGTCAGTGCCTCTGAAAGGAGAGGTGGATGAAGAGGAAGAGAAGTGGAGGATGGCAAAGGGAGTGGGCAAGAATGAATCTGTCGCCGCGACATTCCTGCTCCACTCCCCGTACGGGTGAAGAGCCGGAGTGTGTTTTTATCTGCCGGCCAGAGGAGCTGTTGTGGCCGTCACAGGTCACTGTGGCTGGTGTGTGTGAGGAATGCTGCTGCAGGGCTCTACATGTCCTCGGCGAAACACTATCTCACTTTCTGCCCGGTTGTAATAAATGAAGCTTTTGTCTGGACCTGTTTCCTTTGCTTATATATAACTTCTCCACAGTGCTTTAGTTACATTTCTGTATATTCACTTTTTTTTTATTTCTGTCTTCTCTCTCATCCAGATGAGTATAAGAGTAAGGTGGTCTGTGAAGAAGAGAGAATGAGGCTGAGCTGCAAGCGGGGTATGCAGATCGCCGTGTACTCTGCTATGTTTGGCCGGACTCAGCAGGGCGCCCTGGAGTGTCCCCTGCACCACAGGAGGGCCCCGTCAGTAGGTGAGGCACCAACTCACTTTCAGTGCCAACCGGGCCGGTTCATAACGGTATAGAACTTTATGCAAAATCATCCAATCAAAATGGGTGAAAGGTTCATCGCGGAGTGTTGCGCAACAACCTTGAAACTCCTCTGAACCATGAAGCGAACTACAGATGCTGCCAGAATCGTTCACGTGGGAGATATCGCCTTGAGATACGATTGTCGCATCAATGAATTTGCTGATACCTGCCCTAAAAGAGAACCTATGTTGCCAAATCATCCCTGTCGTTCTCTGTTTGCTCACTTTCAGAAGCAAGTCCATATTTATCAGGTCTTCCTTAACTGGATAAAACCAGAACCCGCACAGATACTGCCAGGGGAACCGGGGTGGGCTGTAGATCAGGTGTCTCCGTCATACATAGCACAGCCTATGAGCCATAGAAAAGTGTGAGGTAGTATTGAGTTCCCTCCATGTGTGTGTGTGTGTGTGTGTGTGTTTGGATCCATGACAAATCTTCAGCAAATCTAATCTAGACGCTGGACATTTGCTTTTGCGTTGCTGCTTTTTTGTCAACAAAGAGAAGGAAAGAGATGTTCAGGTTAGTGAATAAGTAGCCCGAGTCGCTGCAAATTAACCGGCCTGTTTGCCCATCGAAGTCCCAAAGGGACACACCAGTACAGAGTGTTCTGCATGCTGTCATAATGAAAGGGGAGACGGACCGGGGTGGACGCAGTCGTCAGCCGGCGAGAAATCGCAGACAGACAGAAAGAATGACGCTGTGCGTTTGAGCGCTGAGAGGGCTGCTCTTAAGCAATCCAGCAGGTGGACCAGGAATGTGCAACAGGTAGGTCGAATGGACTAGACAGGGCTGGTCTGATATCTGGTTTCAGACTAAGATTAAATACAGTAGCTGGTTTCTCACAGCGCCAGGAGGTAACCCGACCCGGCTGTTACAGTTGTCCGGATTAGAGCGGGAGGACCAGCGGTGTCGTCTCATCGGATCCAATGTTGCTCTCGTGTTTGTTTACAACAACTGGACGCTCAGATCAAATGAACACCCTTTTTTAATGTGTCTTTTACACACACACACGTGCACACACACACATACCTCCTCAGGCTGTTCCAGTCAGTCTCACCATGCAACATTTACCATCCCCTTTCCTATTTCATGTGGCCAGATCAGGAAGTCAGAGTGTTTTGAGTGACGGCTCAGACATTATTTGTTTGTTTTTAATAGGAACGACTGCGTGTTTGTTCCACAGCGATCCAAATCTCGGCTGTTGCTGCGTGTTTGAATAGCACAAAACGGCCCCGACCTCGAGTGACAATTGTGCCAAAAAACTATCGTAAATAACGTCCATTTGGTCGAACCACTTCGAGCCCTTTCTGTTCCACCCACTTCACCCATTGCGCTCCTCAATAGTGGTTTAATCTTTACTCGACATCACAATGATGTTCCTGGGAACTGTGAGCGGCCCTCCTGGCACGGTCGAGCCCCCCCTGGCTTCTCTCCACACTCAGAAACGTCTTTCCCCCCCGTACAGACCCCGGCCGTCGCCGTTTCGTACGCAGAAGCCATTAATAACACAGTTGCTTGTTTTCAAAATGGGAGATTTGTGTCTCCTTGGACGGTCCGTCTCAAACAGGTGACACATGCAGCATTTGCTTGTGCACCTGCTTTTGAATCCCTGCTTCTCTTTTATCCTCAGGCGAGAGTTCCACCTGCCAATTAGAGGTTGTTTTTGTGCAGCGTTGAGGGTGTGTTGTAATTTGCGAAGCCGTGTTTAAAGCTCCTGAAATCCAACATTTGTTTGTCACGGAGGCTGCAGCCGTTTGGTTGCTTGAGGAGCCCAGAAGCCCTGGAAAAAAACAAGGGAGATCAAAACGGAGGCATGTGCACACAAAGGTAAGCCCCCTTTGATCTGGCCTGTTTCTTGGTTTTGGGGCGGGTCATAGCAGTGGAGTTGGACAGGTCTCGGCGGCGATGGGGAATCCTCAAAGCAATGAGGCCTGCTTTCCCCCTCCTCTCTCATCTGCCCCATTACCATCACACATGCACACATCTTGACATCTAAATAGCCCCCCCCCCACCCCCCAACCTTTGGCATGCAGTTTTATGCTTTCATTGTTTCGTGCGTTGTAGGCAGGCCTGCTTTCAGTTTTAAGGCCTGGAGAGCAAAATGTGTTGGTTTTTATCCCCCCTACAAACAGCCGTAGCAGCTTTTAAAAACCAAGCGTGGACAGCTGCGATTCAGATTTAACGCTGAGCTGTAACTCGAGCCACAAACGTCTCTTTGGTGCATTTGTTGCTCTGGACAGTATTCAGGACAAACAAGTGGCGCTCCAGCTTTATGGTTATATGCCAGTGCAGCTAAAATAACTTAAATTTAGCGTCATTCATGCAGGCCAAGCAAGAAGGCGAAGAATGATTAGGCTGCTTCGAATGCATTAAAGGAAACATCAGTGATCAACGGTGCGAGAGAGGAGTCCCAAATTTATTAACATTAATCACGGAGAGCACTTAGTGTGTGTGTAGGTCCCTGTAGACTGTCACGCCATCTGAAAGTCCCGCTTTTCTGAGGCACAAAGGCGTTTAATCCTGCTCCACTCTTCCTAAGAAATGATACGTGTCGGTGAGCCGGAGCGTTACAGGAGATGGGAACTTTTGACAAGTTTGTCTGCTCATTGTCTTGGAAATTCCAGGAAAATGTGTGTGTGTGTGTGTGTGCGTGTGTGTGTGTGTGTGTGTGTGTGTGTGTGTGTGTGTGTGTGTGTGTGTGATACCTGGAGAAGTGTTATTGAGTGTTTCTGTGAGAATTTTCTGGAAGAGCCCACCATGGGTGGCCTGCGTTTGCGTGTGTGACCAGCACCAGCTCATCTCGCCTTTAGCTTTGTAGTAAGGGATTTTAACATGTGAGACTAGAGATTCGCAATGGTGATGTCATTTAGAGCCTTTAAATATACATCTATAAATCTATAAATGTATTTGTACTGTGGTCCATGCCCGTCTGTTTACATTGCTGTTGGAAAGAGTCGTGAGTTACCTCCATTAACCACTAGGGGGCGGTCGAATTAACAGTCAGTGTGTAGGATTTGGTAGCATCTAGTGGTCAGAATAGAGATTAAATGGAACTGCTGTCTTTAGACCAGACTCACAAACCGGGCTTCGTGGATATGTGCAGCCTTGCTGGGTTTCAATGAGTGTGGAGTTTAACAGTTATGACGGCACCAATCAAGCGCCAAAGCAGAGCAACGCGGCAGCGCTCCACCGATGCCAGGATGTACTCGGGGAAAACGGGATCAGCTTCAGGTCACTCCGGGATGAGAAGCCATGCCTTTTGTGTGTCGTTGTTTGTTGCTCTCTGCATGTGGCCCCTGTGATCAGTCACCAGGGAGAGTGTGTGTCCTCCCTCTCTCTCAATGACTGCCTCCCCTGATGGGACCCTCTTTTCTGAATCAGAGGGTCTGGCCTTGTTGAGCGAACGGAGCATGTTCTTTCCTATGTGTTTAAGTGTGTGTGTGTGTGTGTGTGTGGGGGGGGGGGGGGGTGTAAGAGAGGATCTGTTGTATGCTTTACTGTGTGTTCCAGTCTCTAATAAGTGCCGGGGGAGGTCAGGCCCCAAGGAATTCACCCTTAAACTGGGCTGTGTCTGTGCATACGTCTGAGCCAGAGGACAAAGGAGACACACACACACACACACACACACACACACACACACACACACACACACACACACACATTTGTCTACTAATCACCCAGTCATACAATCAAAGCTGGAGCTAATGGGAGACGGCCTGTCAGAGGGTTCCTTCCAGGCCAGGAGTTCTCATTGACGTTGATGAATACACACATAGAAATGTGTCATTTCTGACGCTCGTCATCAAAAGTTAGAAATCAAAAGTGTATCTAGAAAGCGTATCTAGAAAAACGTCAGGAATCGGCATGTGTTTTAAGCATCAGTTTGAACTCCCCAACCTTTGAGGTGTCTGACCACTTATCCAGTTACACGTACTGGTTCCCACAGGCTTTCACCTCACTGCATCCTGGTTGGAAATTCCAGTGTTGTCGGCCCCAGCTGGGAAGTGTCCGGTTGCCCCACTCAAACCCGCTGACATTGATTCGGTTTCGCATTCTTAAGCCGCTTTCGCTTTGATCTACGAATCCGCTCATTACCGGGTAATTACGCGCAGTTCTTGACTGTGACCGAGTGTGAGGCTACAGAGTCCTCGACTTTTAACTCCATTCCTTCCGTTGACTCCGTAGAAGCCTTCCTTTACTTTCTGACCGGAACGTTTGCCCTTTGACCTGCAGCATCATTTGTTATGGCTTGTCCGAGCAACCCTTCACCCCAAACTTTCTCTCTCTCTCTCTCTTTGTCTCTCTCTACCCACCTGGGCAGACAGAGTCCACGTTCAACTACGGATTTATTTGAGTTGTTTCTAGCGGTTGGATGCAGCGTGGGGGCTGGAAGGGCACCCATGTGGAATCCTGAATCCTGTTGTTTCCAAGCCTTTTTTTCTTCCAAATGGAAATTTAGATGTAATTGGTGTAATTTGTGAAGTTAAAGGGGGGAATACCACAATCAAATAATTAGTTATTTATATGAGAAAATTAGAGTATCCCCCGGATGATGAGGGCTGCAGGTGAGACCACTGATGGTTTAACCCATCCATTACTCTGGAGGGGCTGGTCGACAGACACAGATGCGTACATGCATAGGTGTAGATCAGGTGTCCTTCAGACATTGTGGGGCACCGGTGAGGCTGTGGACAGGTTGTGGTTGCGGCCCACCCCGGATGAGTACGAGGATGCGGGAAGTATGAGGCTCATATAGCTCTTTAGCACCTGAAATGTGACTTATCCATCAGCAACTGGGAAAAAAAGAAGAGTTTATGTTCATTTTCCCAGCGATAGTGTCTTATAGGAAATATTTATTTGAGTGTTTCTTCATAATTACACACCAAACTACGGAATTGCGGGTAAGGTGTCCATTGTAAGTTAGAGTAATACCACAGAATCTTTGAAATTGAAATAGCTCTTACGATCGAGAGACATATCAAACCAGTGCACTTTAAAAAATAAAAAAAATAAAACCTAAATGTATTGGTAGAGCAGGGACTCCCCTCATCTCACATTTCCCTGCTGTCTCTTTTCCCTCAGATTGCCAGTCATCCGTGGCCCTAGAGATTCTCACCTCCCGCTGTCAGGAGAAGAAAAGCTGCCTAGTTCGTGCCACCACCAGAGAATTTGGAGATCCTTGTTACTCTGGCACCCGGAAATACCTCAGTGTCATCTACACATGCGGTGAGTTCAATTCTTCCCTGCGTGACCACCAGGGGGCGCCATTCGCCCAATTACCAGCGCGCTTACGGTTCTATAACGTTTAAATGAAAGTAAATATTGTCTTATTTCTCTCCGAGCTCCGAGTTTGAAATATGTATGGCTCATGCTGCTTTATGAAGAGTATGCCGCCATTTAATTATCATAGGGTAACTCAATACCTTAATCAACCCACACAAGAAGCAATATTTCTACATTTCTATTACTTTTTTGTTGTTTTGAATCTGTTTCTTCACAGACAACAGGTATTAATGGTACAAAAATGCTAAATTTGATGGACTCATTAATTTTTAATGTTAAAACACATGTTTCGTGTGAATCTTTAATGTTCTTTCACATGTGTTCTGTACCCCTGGGCTATTTCTGACCCCTCAGAGTTGTAATTTATCAACCATACACTTAGAGACACAGGAAACGCATTACAGAAACGCTAAAATGTGCCTCCGGCACCAGAAGCTGATCCGTCATCATGGGAATCCTGAGATCTTGACAAAACTAACTTCCTTCAGATCAGATCTTAATTGACAGGTTTAGTCTCCGTCACCAGACTGTCCATCAATATTTGTGGAACAGGTGATGTTTCCTTTGCTGTTTGTTGTCCCCTTGCTCAAGAATCTGATTATTATCAGTGCAATCAAGGCAAGAACAGGGAGGCTGTTTATGGAGTCTCCAGGTTTAAATCTCTCTCTGACCTCCCTTATCTGTGGCTGATAACACAACCAGCAGCTGTAACGTCGTGTCGGCTCAGTCAATGTGTCAGAGGGTCCAGACGCTCTGCAGACAAATCCTGGGAAATGTGCTGCGACGCGGGGGTTACACATTGGTTTTTAGGGGTTGTGGTGAGGGGGCGTTCGAGAGTAAATCTCCCTTCTGGCAGCAGACGTGACGTCGTCGGTTCGTCCGGGCTCTGCTAACGCGGTAATTTGAGGCTTCTTCATCGGTGCTTGAGAGTCTGTGGGCTCGACCCTATTTGGGTCGGAGGATTTCTGTCTCTGTTCTAAATTACACTTTTATGTCCCAATGTGCCGTCTGGTGAAAAACTTGATCCACATTGTTGCTGTTGCACGATGCTGCTAGCTGCTTTTGGATCCTCCCAAGTGTAAAATAGTCACATTAGTTCTGCGGGTGGTTGTCTGAGCATGTGTTCAGATATGCACAGTCAGGTTTGACCGATTTCTGGACCCTGCGCTCATCTGGGATTGATAAAGCTGTCACATTTCTGAGCTCAAGGGTCTTCCCAATTCTGCCTCAGGGGGGAAACTCTCTCTCTCCTCAAAAATAACACAGCTGCAAATGGCCCGGTACACCGCCATCGTTCTCCCTGGCAGCTCTGACATGCACTCCACGCTTCCACCTCCACCAGGCTTCATTCACGCCGAGTCCCCCTGCATGAAGCCCACATAGTGTGTTTATTTGTCTAAATAAGAGCAGAAGCCTGGTTGCACAGGTCTGCATGTCTGTATTCGAACAGCATCAGACTTAGAGTAGCTGTAACTGTGGAACAGAGCAGCTCGAGGCACCAGACCGGCCCCTCTGAAGGTCTTCCGATGCTGTATTTGTTGTTTTGTCACTTGGTTTGACCTTCTGTAGCTGCAGGAATCAAAGAGTCCTTCATGCTTGACGTGTCAATCTGTCAGTGTCAGAAAATAAAGTTGTCTTTGTTTGCTGTAAATGTGTCACACCCCGGGCGGTGTTACAGTTGCCGGAAGAATCTTGCTTATGTCTGTTGCCAAAACAAACCATTTAGGGCGCAAAAATACGATTGATTTACGCTTTTTCTCCTGCTTTGAAAGGGAGGAGAGGCAGCCTGAGGCCATCTTGTTTCTGTCTCTGCCATTTCTGATATTACTCTCTCACCAACAACAATAATAAGATTAAACCTAGATTAAACATTACTCAAGCCCACAAGCAAAGTCTTTCACCTTCATCCTGAAGCCGGATGAAGTCTCTGAACCAATCAGAGCAGAGCGTCAGGGGATGATGGGTGACTTGAGGGCGACGAACGGGCCTAATTTCTGGAAAGGAAATAGTTTTCTTGTGTGTTTTGAAAAACAGGTGTTGAAAGCCACAATAGGAAACAAGTAATGAAAGCGTTAGTATTCAAATGATCGATGTGCGTTCAGATTGGGACTGCTGCAGTTTTTAGCAATGCAAAAGACTGTTAGCATTCAGCTAAGAAGTGTTTCCTTCATATTTTCAACTATTATATTGTGTATTTGTGCGAAGGAGCGTCAGTCAGGCTGCAGCTTCCTACTCTGCAGTCTGAAGCCTTCCTGATGGCGAAGCCCATCCAGCAGCGATTAAAGGGTGGCTGTCAGAGATCTGGTGGAAACTGTGCTTTTAATTGACGCGGTCTGAATCCAGGACGTTCTGGCTGCCTCCAGTGCGGCTCAGAGAGGCTGATTTAGATGCGACGTGGGAAAACACCCAGAACATAAAGCTATAATTCAGAGCCTTCAGACTGTCCCGTTTGGTTATTTGGACGTACGCTCAAATATGCCGGACGTGTGGCCACTGTGAGGAACGCGCACGCCTGCAGCTCCAGTGTGTCAGCAGAGGAGACCTGCCAAAGTAAACAAGGTTCTATCCGAGTGCAGGCAGTGGCTGCTGCCCCCCCACCAATCCCCCTTATAGCAAGAATTTATAGCTGCAGTAGAACAAAGTAGAAAAGTGGTGTGGCATTAAGTGCCCAAATGGTCTGCACTGCTTTTCTGAGGTTCTTGTACTTTGAGTCTCTATTGTCCACTTCTCCAAATGTTTCTTCTCTATGTTTCAGAGACTAGGGGGAGAAACGGTTCCTCATCCCATCACTCGATTAAACAAATGAATTTTTTGTAGAATAGCCAGTTACTAAAATATACTAAAAACCATCCTAAAACAGGAAGACTGGTGTTCTATAGAGTATTTACTGGAAAAATCAAAGAGACCTGAGCAAAAAGCACCAGATGATCAAGCCCAGCAGGCTCGGTGTCTGACCCAGTGCCCCCCCCCCATGACACCGCTTAGCTGTAAGCTGCAGTGAACACAAGATGGATGATATCGTTCTTGAAAGCATCTTAAACTTTCAACTTTCTTGTTGGGGACTCTTTGTTTTGTGTTTGAGTGTCAGGGTTTCGCCTGAGTGCACGGCCTACGTGGGTGTGCTTCGCAAACAGCCAAATCCAGTCGAACCGGGCGGAGTGACCTAAACGCAACCCTTACATAGCCGACAGGTGAGGTCACAGGACGCGTCGTCACGGAGTACATAAACATAAACGGGAAACAAAGCGTTTGTAGAATCAAGGCCCAAATGTAGTCCAAGTGATCGACGATGCGTCTGACATTACTGAGCAGAAAGGAATGAAGCCGTCCATCCATCCCCGATCATGCAGACGCCCCGAAAACAACGGCCTGCAGCTGGCGCTCTCAGAGACACACACGTGACCTCTCCTGACCCCTGCGTGCGGTCGCGTTGGCTTCAGCTGATGCCCATAAAAGGCTCTGGGTTTGGGTAGAAGAGAAAGTTATGGAAGAGGAACATGCCAAGAGTTTCTCTTGGCAGAAAACACAGCGGGGCGATTTGCTGACGCGAGGGGTTGTGGCCTTTCTCGAAGCTCCACGCAGCTGATGTCGGCACCCACGGGGCCCAGATCCCACTGATTTACAGCCTCTGCTGGCTGCACACATGTTGGCACGTTGCTGATCTATTTTAATGGTAAATTGTGGGGAATCATTTGTTTTAATAAGATTAACATGTTCGTCTTTCTTACTGGTCTCTTGCTTCGCAGTATCTGACCCCAGTCGTTGCCTGGTCTCCATTCCTTTGTTCGCGGCACTTCTCCATCGTTTGTCTTTTGTCTCCAATCTGTCCAGCCACTGATAACCCCCCAGTTAAAGGTCAAAGGTGGAGGCTGACTGGTTCCTGTCGCTGTCTGTCTGAGACTTTTATTGTTTGAGGGTTGTTGTTTTTTGTTTTTTTTACAGTGCATTTGGTTCAGCCTTCCACGAACCAGAGGCAGTTGTAACATTTTTTGTCCGTAACTGTGTGTAAGGACGATCCGGCTGTTTGTGGCCATACTGTATATAAGTCTTATTTTATTTTATTTATCTTATTCTAGTGTGGTGTTGATGCCTAATGTTATGTTGAATGTCGCAGCGGCACACCACGACAAATTCCTAGTTTGTGTAATACTGTGTATTACATGAACAATGGCAATAAACCTTCTTCTGATTCTGATTCTTCTGATTCTGAAATTAAAAGTGTTGCCAATCATTTGGTTTGATGGTTAAAATTGTAACTTTCTGTATCTTTAATTAGAAACTGGATGAATTGTTGAAACCACAACTAAACGCGAGCTGCGGCAGTTTGTGATGTGGCGGTAGTGAAGTGTCTCTGAAGTGTCCTTGTAAAGCATGTGATTAAAGCTGAGCAAATCCCTTTGGCAACGGGACGGAAAATACAGCAGGATGATTGATCGGGACGCCTTCTCCAGAGTGATGACAGTAAAAAATGCGTCTTTGCTTCAGTCTTGCCCGTTCACGTGTCCTGGTGCTGTTTCCCTCGTTTTGTATCGGTGTTCTAAACCTTTAAACGAAAACGGAGAGATGCTGGAAATGGAAACAAGGCTGCAAGTGTGACCCCCATTAATGCACGTGTAAGGAGCGACGAGCTCACGGCCAGAGTCATTAAAAGGTCCCTTCAAGTGTTATCATATAAGCTTAAGCCCAAATTATTGGACTCTCTATTTCTTACAGTAGGTAAATAGAAGCTAAAATGAACGAGCCAGCCAGGAGTCGAACCTAGAATCTTCTGATCCGTAGTCAGACGCGTTATCCATTGCGCCACTGGCCCTCGACAACCAGGGTCTGGGTTTCCAGGGCTGATGCCTTCACTGACCACCTTTCACTGCTGGCTTCTGTTTCCATTTACAGTGAAATCTGAAGCATAATCCTTGTTCCTTCACTCGGGCTGGTCCGAGTTGGAAGCTACAGAATAAGCTCAAAGTGAGTCTGAAGGAGAGCCCGCAGTCAAGTTTGTCTTCCCGTTGATCCGGGCGTGAACTGAATGTCCGTGCGCCGCTGCCGCTGGTGTGTGTGCATCGTTGTTCGCCCAGCTCGTTTCAGGATCCATCTTGTTTTTAAATTTGTAGAGTTGGAGGATGTGGGGAGGGGCAGGCTAATGCTTTCCAGTCTGTGACTGATTCCCATTTCTCTCCTGCGGTGGACAAGGACAGAGGGAGAAGAGAGAATTATAGTGTGTGTGTGGGGGGGGGGCAAGGAGAGAAGTTCCCAGGACATCTTAGAATTATAGTTCTGTCTGCATGTAAATGTGTTGGGGGGTGTCAGGAAGACATTCCAAGGACTTCAAGAGGGGGGGGAGAGCTCACACTTCTTTCAGTTTCGGCATTTGCATTGTGTGGATCACCCAGAGGTGCACGGTGCCGCCCAGCTGTCGAGTGTTGGCAGTGGAACAGGAACGCAGAGCCGCCGCTACTCGATCAGCACATCTCTGATGACATCACATCAGCACTGTCATTCACGTGGTGGGCGTCCTAAAAAGGGCTCAGCGTTCCATGTTCCCGACCTGGGAAAGCGAAGCGCGCTACTCTTCAGCTTTCCCGCTCGCTGATCTTACTGCGTTTACTGAAGCGCAGCTTGGGGCAACAGCGTTCACCGCCTGTGCTCTGCAGAACCCCCGTCTGAGCTTATTGAACCCCTCAGGTCATTTCCTGGAGACGCACACTTCACTCGCCTACATACATGCATGCATACGCTGTGCTTGCCCCGCCTCCTTACCCCCCTCCCCCTTTCTACCTCTCTGCACATGCAGCAGTGGGCTGTGTAGGTGGACAACACACACATGTCTCGCCTCTCTCTCTCTCTCTCTCTCTCTCTCTCTCTCTCTCTCTCTCTCTCTCTCTCACTCGCTCGTTTGCTCTCCTGCTGTCACATTCCGGTTGTCCAAAGCTGGGTTTAACTTTCTCCCTCCCTGGGTGCAGGAAGGAAAAGCAACCTGAAAGAGAAGAGGAATCAGATAAAACTTCTCTCTGGATGAAAACAAGAACTTCTTTGACTAGAAAAAGGGGGGAGTCACCTTAAAGAGCCATACCTTTTTAGAGACGCTGTCTATTCCACCTTTTCCCTCCCTGCTCTCGTCCGTCATTTCCTTTTTTTGGGATCTGCTCATTCCCCCTTCGGACTGACGGTGGACTCTATTCACGTGAGCGCTTGTTTTCACGGCAAAGCCAGCCGGGGCTCCGGAGGAGGAGGAGGGGACAGTGTTTGACAACTGCACACAAACACACGCTCAGAAAGAAAGTTACCGCCTGGACGTATTTTCCATTCGGCAATGCGTGCGTAAGTGCAGCCTCATCCTCAGCATGAACATGCGTTTCGGTCTCTTCTGTGGTCTGGAGGCTTCTGCACATCTTCTGGTAACTGCAGATGGTTCCACAGCAACTTTATCGTATTCGACCTGGTTTTCCTCCGTTTGTTCGGAGTGTTTAGCCTCGGAAAGCCTCAGGAAAGACGGTTTCAGCTTCAGGGATGTTGGAATGTGTTAACTTAAGTGTTAAGAAAAACAGTTAAAGGTTTAACAGCAGTGAAACTATATTCACGTGTCCTCCTCTATCCGTGTGTGTGTGTGTGTGCGCGCATGCGTGTGTTTTTCCAGAGACCATCCATGGCTTTGTCCTAATGAGCTGCTGTTAGAGAATGGGCCCTGTTGGCAACAGTGGGACTCCACTGTAATTAACCGCAGAGTGAATAATACAGTGAACGCAACAGGAGCAACGGCCGTGATGGAGTCAGAACAGGCAGAAGGCTGCACAACCACCTTCTGTGCAAGGGGAAGCTTTCTAATCAGAGCTCGTTTGCATTCCGGGCTAATGAGCATTTTCATGATTCATCAGTTTGGTCTGACTTTTGCTTTGGAGATGGGATGTTTTATGTGGGGGGGGTTAATCCATCATCAGGCATTTGATGTAAACTGACCTAGGAGTCGCCACCTCTACGACACCTGAACGCAGCCCTGGTAAACATGGCTGTGTCTCAGTCCAGACGACGGAGCAGTCACTTCCTGGGAGTCAGGATGGCAAGAATTCCTTAAATGGTTTCCAAATGCTGTTTGTGTGAGTGTTTGACCACATTTGTGCACCAGTGTGTTTGGTGTTGCTTCTCCCAGTTTCCCAGCTAACCGATGCGTTGTCATTCCTCCGTAGTACCAGCTTGCAGTGATTGTCCCCCCTCCCTTCCCCAAACCACAAGGGAGTCTTTGTTAGTAATTTATGAATTAGTTGGTGGTTTGGGTTACGAGAAGAGGGGGCGGTCCAGAGGCTGACGGCACAGGAAGAGGAAGAGGTGCAGGCCCGGAGGTCGTTTTTGATCAGCTGGATCTGAACGCACTTGTTTATTATTCCAGATCAGCGGTCTGGAGGTCCTCTGGAACGATTAATGGGCATCTCCGTCTTCCCATTTGTCTTCCTTTTTCTCTCTACCCCCCCCCCCCCCCCCCCCCCTCCCCCCAGGCTGCGATATGATGTCACGCTTTTACGGTCCCGTGATAATCTGTGCGAATCTGTGTCCAGCCATCCGATAAGGCTTCCAGCTCAGTTGGAAAAACAAAACGGGACCTTTTTTCTTTCCCTCTGCATCGTCCTGACTACATAAAGCCCCCCCCCCTACACACACTTGGAATGCTGGTCTCACCATCCACTGGCTTCCTCTTTGCTCTTTTTCATCAAGTGGTTTTATTTACTTTGTCTAGTCTGAATGGAACCTGGCGCGGGGCTAAGCTTTGGCCTGGTTCTCCCAGAAAAAAGCAACAGCCCTCTTTCCTTTCCAACCACCAACCCCCCCTCCCAGTAGATTTTTTTCAATCATTCTGTTCTTTTTCAAACTCAGCGGACGTTCCTATAATTTTCCTCCTTGTTTAATCTTTACCTTAAAATCTAAATGGGCATTTTGAAGGGCGAGAGGAGGCTGTTGGCACCTCTGGCTGACAAAGCAGATGTAGCTCAAAACACCATCAGAACCAACATGCAGCTGCTTACAGGAGTTGTCCAGTTAGACCCGGTCCATTTCTATAACTAAAACCCAAGTTTTAACCTTTGGATCAAACATAAGCATCCTTTTATCTGCTCGCACGTCCCTTCTAATGCGTCCATCATTCAGATAATGGTCCGATAATGTGACTGGATGTCGATCTACTGCATGTGAGCCGACCATCCGACCATTTGGAGCAGGAAGAGATGTCCTGTGCAGGCGCTCGAGCTCGGCCCGTAATCCTGACGCAGACGTCCAACAACGTGTGAAAAGGTCATGGAAATGGTGGAAACTGGAATTGGTGTTTTGGACGGATAAATGCAACGTTGTCAGTTTACCCCTGCGTTGTTACCTTGCTAGCTACACTGTTGTTTTTGGTGTGTTCGGGGAACTGGAAATGGTCCATTTACCGGCTAAAAGAGTGCAAATCTCCACCAGTCGAAGTGGAGATGACATGATTTTCAACAATTAATGGATTACATTTGTACTGGGATGGAAATGGTAGTCCTGTTAAACTGGAGTCTGGGAATCTTTTTATTGGCATTGGGGGGAAATGAATGAATGAATGTAACTGTACAGTGCAAACAGCATGCAGTTTGTGTGTGTGTGTGCGTGTGTGCGTGTGTGCGTGTGTGCGTGTTGTTCATGCTTGAGTCTGATATGCCAGAAGGAAAACACACTTTTGAATAGATTTATTCAGACGGCTTTAGTGAGCCAGGCTCTCTCAGGAAGAGACACCCCGGCCAGTTTCACCTTGTGGGTGTGTGTGTGTCTGTGCACACGTGCGTGTGCGCGCGTCTTTGTGTGTGTTTCTGGTTGGCCTGAGAAGAACCTTCACAGTCCTCCAGGTAATTAGACCAGGCTGAACACTGAAACAGGCCAGTGTTCATGGTCAAACTGACTGTGTTTCACTAAAAGTGTATGTGTGTGTGAATGTGTGTGTGTGTGTGTGTGTGTGTGCTCACTTGTCTGTCCTGTACTGGAACCTCAGAGTGCGAGGTTCGGAGGTGGGCATCCCTCTCTGGGACAGCTGCTGAAGCCATAACGGGCCCAGTAGTCACGGTTGTTTTGGAAATTTCTGAACATGTGAGGCTAAATCCCTCAACAGATTCCACCTTCAGAGGTCTTTGTGAGTCTCTGATTGTCGTTCCTGTGAGTGTAGAGATTCTTCTCCTCAGAGACTGACTCAGAGTAGCCCACTCTTTGGGCCAGCTCACCCTGCCTCACTCTAATAAATCCAATTTGTTCTGAGAGGCAGCGATCACATGCGTGCAGAAAACGAGGCTGGAGACGTGGATTCAAGGGGGGATTTAGTGACCCAGTGAGACAAGGTAACAAGATGAGAAGACACAGAGTCCTGAAGTATGTTTTTAACTCTGTTGGCTGCCTGTTAGAGGCCTGGGGAGTTCTGCAGCAGGCTTAAAGAGTGCAAATTTGATGAAAGTCCCTTAAAACTGAATAATGTTGACGAGATTTGTCTAATTAACCCTCTTCTTTTTAATGTGGCCCATCTGTGCCATTTAAACATGCGTTTCAGGGTTTGTGCTTTAGTGGTTTATCAGTCTTTTTTAAATTAGCAGACAAGCTTAATGACGCCTGTAGATTTTACAGCCTGAAATGTTAAACTGCAGATGTTTGACGGGCTTACAGACTCCTGCCAGCTGGTCGTTTGGCGGGACTAGTTTTTGTTAAGCTGAGCGCAGCCCTCTGCTCGGTCTGTTAAAAAAAGAGACTATTTCACACAACTTTTAAGACTGAAAGTAAGAAGAGGCAGAAGTTGGCTTGAGAATTGTTGGCGACCTTAAGGTCAAAGGTTTAGCCACCAGAGTAACACATTTGTCCTCATCAGGAAGCAGTGTGACAAAGAAGGTTGAACAATGGCCGACCCCACCTTTAAGTTGCATTTCAACTTGGGAGGGTGAGCGTCTGTCTGCTCCCAAGAGAGTTGAGCAAGTGAGGTCTCAGGGTGGATCAGTCAGGAAGACTCTGTGTCCTCTTCGTGACTGAGATAAACTGTGTCAGGACGACTGATTCCCTGGAAGCTCCACATTGATTAAGATCTGAGATGTGAGGGTGGAAAAACGCAGCAAACAGGGCTTGAATCAACATTCGATGGCCCGTGACCCCAAACAGCCGGGGTCAGACCACTTATCTGCGCTCTCGGGACAATATTGATACGCGATTGCCGTTTCCTCGGGGATCACGAGGTTATCTCTCGTCAGAAGATGGTCGGCCGGCTGCAGCAGGCAAAGGTGAGGGAAGGGAGTCGACGTTCCTGCCTATCTGCCGCTGTCAAGTGTGACTTTTCTCTAGTGTCTGTGTGGCTCGTTTCACCCGGCTCTGCATGAGCGTCAGTGCTCCTTTGATGTAATCTTTCTGAGCTGTTCGCTTTGATCAGGACATCAGGTTCTCTTTCATTCTCGCAACAAGCTATAACTGTAGCGTCAATGTGAAATATGAACACAATGTTGCGCCTATGTGTATTTTCAGGCTCTGGCTATCGTCGCGCCATGCTAACACCATGGCCTGCAGATGCCAGCTTAGCCCGGTACAGCAGGGCCACGATGGGCCCTTTAAAATCTCCCCAGGAACTCCGTCGCTCTGATCTCACGCCAGTCCTCATCTAGCTGCGCTCAAAATGCCACCACGGCCTCCGTCTAATGCTTTCCTCTGGGCGAGGATAAAGGGATGATGGAGACAGAAATAGGGAGGAGAGTAATCCCTTTTGGCCTTCTTTTGCCCTTTTCATTTTTATTTATTTTTTTTAATTCCCCGGTGAACCATCTGTTTCCTGCCTGTAAAACGACACCAGTGTCCACTCGGCCTCAGCGAGTCTGGTCGTGTGTGATTCTGGAGGTTCAGGATCAGCCGCGGCGCTATTGCAGCTCGACCGCTCGGGTCACTTTAAAGTGTTCTTTACCACTCGTCTGTGCAGGGCTGGAACTGACGACCTTTGTCGCGCTGCTCAGTCGATAAAATGTGGAGTTCAATGTCAAGTTTGCCTTTCGAGGTTGCATCTGGCCTTAAAGGATTCTTTATAAAATCACCCAGCAGGTAATAAATAACCCGGATGCTCGCAGGACATGTGATTACAGCGACTGGTGTGTGGAACCAATGTTAGAACATTCTCCTGCAGCCTGCTGTGATGATAAAGATTGGACTCCCGGTTTCTCCTGAGAGCCTGAGATCAACGGACCCGTTCAGCAGCAAGCACAACAGAGCCGGCTGAATAAATATGGATAATCCCCCCTTTTTCTTTCATTTGCTGGCTGAGACGTGTAAAAACAAACAAACAGCCTATTCACTGGCTGTTTAACTATTAAGGTGGCATTTCGACAGCAAAACCAACAAAGAATATAAAATGATACGGCCCCGTTGGCCAACAGTGGCCTTCGCTGCGATTGCCTAGGTGGGGACTTTCCACCCGTCGACTCACACGAAGCAGTTGGACGTCTCTGCGTGTGTGTTTGGTTTTAATCTTTGTGGATAATGACATTCGCCAGCTAAAGTGAAGCCAGACCTCCGAGTTCTGTTTGTTTAGTGAGGCAGGCTCGGCTAGCTTTAGCCAGTCACATTTAAAGACGTTACTTTTGCGTGGTGAAAGTCTTTGGTGGTTTTTTTTATAGGGGTTCATCAATGTTCCCAGTAGTTCAGACGGACGGGTGGTGATGGTTCATACTATAAGAGGCTCATGGGTGAAAATTAGCTGCTAATTAGCGTCTGCACTGTCTCAGCCCTGCGACCCCTTCAGAGGTGTCACGTTTTGTCTTTTGATCACAAGATCTGTGCTCTTCCACTTGTCTCATGAAATACTCATCAGTACTAATGTGGCAGCTGCCTGTAAAGGCCAGAACCAGTGAATTCATGGGTGGTCTTCCACCTCGTCAGGGTGAAGTCCTCTCCACTTTTAGCCTTCACCTCCGCTCATTTCATAGTAGGCTGCATTAAGCAAACCTTGGAAGCTTCGCTGAACTTCTGGCTGCACACTCGTCATATGTGTTTACTCTTTTTCTGGATGAGGGTTTAAAGATTGATGGTGCTCTCTGGTTTGAATGGTACACAGGCTGCAGGAAATAATCAAGCTTTCTTGACAGAGAGGCTGAAAACAATGCTTGATTGGCTCTTAATTGACGCCTTTTTATTGGATAAATATGAAATGTATTCCATGTGCTGTGGATATAAGCCCTAAAGATCCCGCCCGCCCCTCCTACTCTTACTTCCTGTCGTCTTCTGTGTCAAGGTTGAATATATGTATTGCTAAGGTGTTCTAGATGCTCTGGTTGTGTCAGTCTCACTTGCAGAGTCTGTGTCCTGTCAAATCAGCACCAACCCCCCTGCAGGGACACAGGTTAAAGGGAAAAAGGACAGTCGTCACAGGTCGAGTCGTCTGTTCTGGATCGTTTTCCTCTGTTTCGGCAAGACTGTTGCAAATGAAATATGGAGATATGAACAATTCAATTGCTTTATTATGAATAAATCGTAGAAACAATTATATAAATCTTAAGCAAATAGATGATGGTGCTCCTCGTGGCTCCTCTTGGCTATATTTAGCCCTCAGACAGATCCGTCAAACATTAAGATAATGAACTCTTTGACTGATTGTCCTCCCGTCCCCCCAGCGCCTGGGTCTGGGCAGCAGGTGTTCACTTTAAGGACCGCTGTAAAAGTGTCTCCAGCCGTCTCGCGTCTGCTCCTCTCTTCACCCTCAACCCCGAGGACATGCATCTGCATCTGTTGAGCCTCAAGCTGTTTTAAGACCACGCCTGAGTTGACACTGGCAGGAGACGGGACGCAGCAGCACAAACAGCTACCCAGCTGTACCCGGGGAGGTCTTGGGCGCTGAAACCAGGAGGAGAAGAAGAAGTTGCACATTCTAATCCTCTCTTCCCCCCTCTCATCACCCTCGCTGCTCCGTCTTGATCACAACCAGCTGCTCCATGCAGCCTGCCGATGTCTAATTTTAGAGATGTTCCGTCTTCTGTATGTGTTATTAAAGTCCCGTCCCGATCACGAGGTGCAGGGACGTGGATTTACAACCAGTAACGCGCAGTTTGTGTGTGCAAACGAGCTCCTCTCAGTCTGAACTACGGCTTTGCGTTGAAGCAGACTAAACAAAAGGTGTCGTGTTTGTTTGTGGTGATAAGACTGCTGACAGAAGGGAGCTGACGCAGACCTCAGCATCATTATCTCCACCCGGACGTAATCTCTGATGAGGCCCAGTGTCCCATCAACACGCTCGCAAGAAGAACCCGCTCTTCTGTTTCATACGCGCGATCACGCTGGCGACGCATGAATAATTGCTCTGCAATGAAAGAGGGAAGCTGACGTGATGGGCTCTTCATGAGGAGGGTCATGGCGTTTCACCCAAACGATAGTGTAACACACCGGAGGCATGAAATCATAGAGCGTGTAATAACACACAGATGCTACAGTCTGTTCTGCTGTGTTATTTGGTTAGAAGCTCCAGCCTGGCAATGGCTTGTAATCTAATTTAATTTGGTGTTCATTGACGAGCGTGTTTAGACTCTGAATGTGAACTGGGACGCATAAAATCGGCATCTTTACATGCAGTTTTACTGCTCACCTTATATGTTTATATTAATATAAAAGAGTCACAATCAACAAAAAAGAACGTACAGCTTTGAGCTCTCTACAACATTTAATGACGTTAGCTTCATCAAAGAGGCGGATTCAGCTCGTTGTCCACCAAACCCGGCGGCCCTAAGCAGAGTTCTCACTAAATGCTGCCTTGGGAGCCCATTTAAGTGCTCCGCTTCACAGTCTGGGTTTGATTGATACTAGCTCGCTAATCCAAAGAGCACGTGGATGGTATGGCTACTCCGAGTTCCTGAGATACATTTCAATTCTTCACGGGACAGATATCGCTACTATGAGATTGAGATTATCATTGTGCGCACATGAAGACATCAGGGCAGAACGTTGCATACTTTAGATTAGGAGGCTCTGCTTTACTGTTCCATTGGTGGAAACCTTTGTCTCAACCCTTTTGATGTATTCCTGGACGACTGTTGGCAGTCAACACTCTCCTCCACATTTTCTTCCTCTTCCATTTGCCATGTGTTGATTTTATGAATCGCACTTGTGGCCTCCTGCTAAAGATAGCACCATTGTGCGCCTCAGCTGTGTTGGAACATGCTTGTTGAATGTTGCTGACTTTATTCCCGTCGCGATTCCATCTAGACAGAGACCGCTATCTGTTCTCCAGCCACAGCCAATGACGGCATCCTCCTCGGCCACTAGCGTGAGTCGTTGGCCTGTGTCAGCGGCGCTCTGACCTAGTCCAGATCCGTTTGCTCGATGCGAATGAGCGGGTTCCCGGGCATCCGATGATTCAGCTTTGGTCACATCCTTGTTGTTCCAGTGGAACATCAGATACTGACGAGGCCGTGTTGACTTGGACAGTAGATAATAAAGATAGTGGAAGGGTTAACATGGAAGCTATGTTTATGCTGGTTTTCAGGTTTCCACACGATCTGACCCGTGTACCGGCGTTACAGCCCGTGTTAAAAGGCTCTGAAAAGGACCCACACACCTTTAACATCTATTTAAGATTGTTTACTGTGATAATCCCATTGAGGTTTTTGCATAATGAGTGTATTTATGGAGTTGCTGAAGGAACTGTGGAAGCTCTTTGCTCCTATAAGATAGAAGTGACTTTCTCACATTGTTCTGTCCCCCACGCTGTCAACAGAGTCTATTTCTGTCTCCCGTCATGTCCGCGCGTGTGTGCCGGCGTGCCTATGCGCTTCTGAGTGTTTAATAACCCAAAATAGCCCAAACAGCTGGCAGTTTGGAGTCCGGCTAATGGCAGAGCGATTACGTTTGCAGAACGTGCGCGTGTGTGCATGTATTTGTGAACCTTTTGCAGCAGTAGGATGTATGTTATCCATTATAGCTAGAGAGGAAAAAAAGTCTTTTCTTTGCAGTTGAATGTAGGGCAGGGGGCTCCGCCAGCCAGGTCTGGGGGTTTCCATCAGGAATGTTCCTCACTTTCTGGGGCAGCTCCAACCAGTTTTCCACCTAGAACATGATTTGGATGAGAGCAGGACTACAAGCAGCACTCAGGAGGCGATCCTGTCCACTCAGGGCTTCTCCTCTCGGCAGAATCCATGTTGACTGGATGGTTCAGACCGCTTGATTTGATTATGCATCGGTGCGTCTCAGCCAGGAGACGGAACTGACATTTTGAGGGCCGACTTCTCGTAGCTTGTTGTAAGGAATTCAAAAGTCTCGTCTCTTCAAACAAGCTCCCTCCCCGATGAGGCCAGTTTTCCGTCAGTGGTCTCTAGACCCGCTGCAGAGGTGTCTCACTGGTGGACCTTTACTAACTAACACATTAATGGCTGCTGATGTTCCGACCTCACAAGCTGCCTAACCTCTTGACCTTCACCCTAAATCTGGAGGTCAGAGTGCATAAGAACAGATTTATAATGCTCTGCCTTCTACACTTTATGGTTTTCACCTTTTTACGGCTGCACTCTGAAAAATAATACATTCGGAGAGATTTATGATGTGCTTTGAAAATCTATCCACAAGTCCTGTAAGTCACATGTAATTTATGAGGACAAAACTTCCACATGTCTGTTTAAGGTTCCAATGATCCCTCCGTATTTCATTCACTCGCAGTCACAATACAGCCTAATATGGGAGTGGGGAGGATCAGACTGTCCCAAACATGAAAGTAAAGCAAATCTGGGAAAAGCCCTCGGCTGAAACCGGCCTGGTCGAAAACATGACGAGAATGAGGGCGTTCGCCACATCCTGCCCCACGTACCCCGCGTGAACCGTTGCCTTCCAGTGTGGCGCTGCGCTTTCATTTGCAGGAAGCTAAAGACGTCGGCGTGTTTTGCCAAACACACACACACACACACACACAAGACTAATCAGCTGACGTCAGCTGGACGCTGTTAAAAGCTTTATGCTGAAGGTCGGAGGAATGTGGGGGGGGGGCAGAGCAGGACTGCGGTGTCAACACCTCCAGCCTCGGCCCTTGCTCACCTTACGTGTTGTTCTTCAGGAATGCTGCCGGCAAAGTGAAAAGTGGCTGTGTGAACGTGCGTGGGTGTGAGAGGTCGGAGTTCTGCTGCTTTCATCAGGTGGTTCTGAAAGATCTTCAGATGAAGCAGGCACTGGTGTGCCTCCAGAATCTCCACGCTAGTGCTCAGATGTGCCGGACATTGTTCCCGTGCTCCGTTCTTGTTCCCCATGTGGAAAAACTCTAATCTGCTCACATTATCATCCCACCTCTGATCTCATCACAGTTTTACTGCAGTTTAATATTTCTTTTTATCCCCTTTGGCTTAAAGGGCTTTGCCCCAAATATGTTCTGCAGTGGTCAGCACACGGCTCACAGGCAGACATCAGCGCGCGCACACACACATGCACACACACATACTGGACGGCAAAACCCAGTGAAAACAAAGCCGGGCTCTGCCAGTGTAAACACGGGCCATTGTTATGGGCACTCTTTCCTGTCTCGTATCTTCGCTCCCTGCAGCGGTCCAGGGCTCGGGAGGGTAATGCACTGGCACGGGTCCCAATTGGTGCGGTTATATAAACAACCGAGGACCCGTTTGGCCTGTTTATGTTGCCGTACCATTATAACATAAGCTGCACAGCATTATTTACGTGCTCGCTTTCTCCGTCTTTGGATTTTTACTAGCTTGGTTTTACTGCGTGGCGCGTGGTTTGCTGCCCCAAACTGCAAGCGGTCGGAGCGTTTTGGCGTTTAATTTAGACTAGAACTCAATTGCCTGTACTGTATCGACCTGCAGATAAACTACAGGGTGCACTTTTGCGTGTGCGTGTCCATGCGGGAGGTATGTGAGCTGGGATCTGGGTGCCTGGGTGTAGTAAAGGTCCCTCAATCAGGTAAAAATGTGTGTGTGTGTGTGTGTGAGAGAGAGAGTGTGTGTGTGTCACAGTTTCAGTCAGATGTGACCCGGGGCCACATGTGCACACAATTAGGACCAATCAGAAGGCTGTAATAAGGGCGTGGCTTTTGGGGGGGGGGGGGGGGCAGCATGGCAGTGCGGGGTGGGGGGGTTTAGACCCATGATTAGTCAGGCTTACCGGGAAGGACAAAGAGGTCTTGCTAGGCCCAATTCTGTTCCCTTTTCACCCCCACATGTGCGGAAATCAGTTTATTTAGCTTGTGCCAGCCGGAGCTGGAGAAGGTTTTCCTTACAGACAGCGTGGTTTGCCCCACCATGCAGCGCAATTACGGGTATTTAACCGGAATTCAGGAGCACATGTTCCTCCAGCTCACCTGAAACCACATGAAGGGAAGCCATCAAAACAGATTTAAAGATAAAGCTGAGACAGTGGTAGAGACGCTGGTGCCCCTGCAACCCCGAAGGGCTACTTAACAGAATGGCTGGTTGGAGTTCTGGTAGCTTCTGTTTGGAAACAGGAAGATCACATTGTTCCGGTGTTAAAGCTAGGTGGGGTCCTGCTCAGCTCTTTCATTTGCTCTGTTATGATTGCCAGAAATGCGTCCCACCGTCTGCATCTGGAAACAGGATCGTTGTCCCCTTTTAAACCAACACACCTGGTTAGCAGGGAAGCTGCCTGACTGACAGAGACGTGTATGTGGAGGGCGGTAGATCTGACGGGGGCGCACAAATACGCTGACCGGAGCGCAGCCTGGCCTCCGAAACCGCATGTGAGCAGGCAGGAATGTGTGGCATGAAGCGCCTGTGTCTGGAGGAACGACTGCAGACTCCCTGACTCACAGGACACCGTGAGTTTGGGGGGGTTGTGCATTTGGGGGCGCTCGGCATAACTTTCGGGAATGAGAGTGCAAGTTCGCGAAGGTGCTCGTGAATCACTGCTGTCACTGTGTGGTACAGGAGATGCAGCCTTAACGCTGTCTGGTCACACTACAACCGAGTTAACTAGAGAAGCAGGCATCAGAAATAATCAATCAACTCACTTTCTTCACCCCCCTCCCCTTTTTTTTCTTGCAATGCTCTTTTGCCGTGAAGTCCCGAAGAAGCTGTTCCAGGAGCAGGGATCCAGACCACCCGCGTACTCCCCCTCACCCAGCGTCCATGACCCCAACATAGTGGGAGACAGCCCTCCAGAGGGAAGTTCAGTCCGTAACCCCCCCAACGCTGTTTCAGGTAAGGACACACACCCAGACACACACATACACACTTTGATCCAGCATTCTCCAGCCTCTAACCTGAACCCGATTCTACCCAAACCTTAAAACCGCATCCTGATCCTTGAACAGCCCCTTAAGGTCAAAATGTCCCCATTTTGCACGTATAAACCACATACAAGGGCTCTTCTGCATCAGTGGGAAAGAGTAGTTCAGCTCTCCAGTCAGGGCAGATATGTTTGGGCGCATATTTAAAGTCACACCAGTTAAACCATTTCCATATGTGACCAGGCTGAACCATCCGTCTCAACCGCTACGCTCATCTCGCTTAACGATGCGAAGTCCAAGAGAGATTACAGTGGAAGCACGTAAAGTGGTCCTCCTAGAGCAGGAACCATCAAGGAAAATGGTGGGAAAACACAAGCAAGAAGTTGAAAGAAAGCTTTCTTGAGGAGGCAGTGGGGGCCGACACTGGGAGAGTCTGCTCAGCTACGGCTGCTGCGCTAATGAGGACGGTATGGAAGGGAATGAAGGGTTAAGAGAGGGAGCAGAAGGGAGATGTGGGCTGTTGTGCTGACAGATCCTGACGCATGGATAGCTTCATTTCCCAAAGTGTTCCGATTGCAGAAAACCATCGCTGATGCGCTGACACAAAGGCGGGGCCTGATGTTCCCCCCAAACCAAGGGACAGGGTGAGACCATTCTGGAGAAGCTAGCCCTTTGGTTAGGTTTGTTTCTGTCCTGTCACATGCTGCAGGAAAAGGCTCACACATCACATCTCCTTCCTGGGAGTGATTTTAGGATAAACTGCCTTTATCAGATAAAAAAAAGGACGTCTGACACGCACCCAAGCGTCTGCGGAGGTCATACGCTCGCTATCACAGATGACAGCTGGTCCCTGAACTGGATGTTTCTGTTTATTTTAGTGGTGATTTCAATGATGAATCACTGCAGGCAGATGTGCAAAATCAGTACTTGTCGTCACAATTGTCTCCTGTTTTCCACCAAAGGAACTTTTGTCATTTGCCTTGGATTTTAAAACCACCTTTACCCCTAAAACAAAATGCCCAGAACTTGGAGTTGGCGACTAGAAAGGATAAAAGTATACAGCCGAACTGAGGGGCCACAACACTCGTGTGGGCCCCAGCCCTGTACCCCTCCCCCATCTATCGTCTGCTCGACGTATACTTTAGTATACTTACCCTAACCCAGGAAATATTGGTGGAAAAGCAGCTATTGCAGTTCTAATCCTGATGGCTATTTTATGACTCTAAACAGTTTCCCCTGTTTTGCTAATGAAGAGAATCAGAACAAGTAGAAGCAGATGTTGTGTCATCTTCTGAATAACAACATGTGGGAGTCACTTTCCTGCAACTTGTTACCCCATGAGAGGCTACCAATGACTCAGTGAAGATAAGAATGTAGTCACGATACCTCGGAAGCGGTGGGTTGTCGTCTGACTGGAAACGGCGGCGGTTAGCATCGTATGAATGTACTCCTGTCCACGTGCATGGACACCCCTCTTAGAACTGACTCCCCAAGCTGCTGCTGAACTTAGCGGCTTTATTTCATTTCACTCCTGCAGACAGGAAGAAGATCAGGGAGACGAACCCCAACGAGGACAAGTTTTCCAAAGCCGGAACGGGAGCGGGTGGCGAGAGTCCGCTGCCGCCACCGGGCATGGATCCCATGATCAACTCCACCTCCAGCCCCAACATGGCCCTCATCAGCAACGCACTGGCTGTGTACACATACATATCAGGTAGGGCAACAAGTCCTTGAACGACCAGTTCTGATCTCCGTCAAAGAATGAGACAGCTCAGGATTACTTAGGTAGCATTAAGGTAACATTAAGCATGTTTGTACGTTGTTCCAAATAAAATGAGGTGGTGTTTAATACATGACACTTCTGACACCATGGTGGCTCTGGTGACTGCACGATGCGACCGCGTTTAGGATCATTCCATTCCGACAAATTTGGTCATTCCTTACCACCTCCTCAAAACCACCCGCTGCTGTATAATCGACATTCCTGCTTCTCCACGCTAGCGCCAGCCGCTCCAAGTTACTGTCAATGCTGCGCAGACGCCAGACAGTTGAGGTGTTTAGAGGTAACCAGACAGGCCCCAACATTGGTCACATGGCTCCAGTTCAATGTTTGACGTGTTTTCTGTGAAATACCAATTAAACACACTTGGCCTCGTGTTGCCTCTGCCCCCCCCCCCCCCCCATCCCATCCAGACCACCCAGAGAGGGCAGCGCTCTTCTTCGTCTGCGGTGTGTGCTTGGGTCTCTTCCTCACACTCCTCGCCCTGGTGGTCCAGATCTCCTGTCGCACCGACTGCCAGCCCCGCCAACGGCCACCCGTTAAGAAGCGAGCACACCCGCCCAACTCCTCCTCCGACTCCAGCGACTCGGACTCGGACTGGGACAACGCCTCGGATCTCTCCGCTCGGCGGCACCGGAGGTTCGAACGCACGCTGAACATGAACGTATTCACGTCCGCCGAAGAGCTGGAGAGGGCGCAGAGGCTGGAGGAGCGAGAACGAATCATCCGGGAAATCTGGATGAACGGGCAGCCCGACATCCCCGGCACACGGAGCCTCAACCGATATTACTGAGGAGCGCCGAGGAGCCGCGTTTCGACTCCTACCATATCTGATGCACTTGAGTAGGAAAGAGGCAGAGAGGTGGCCGCTCGGCGTGCAGCGTTGATGCACTGACGAGGACGGAGAAAGGGATTCGCGTCTCCCTCTTGGGTTGCGCAATCCTCCAGGTAATATAAGCTGCACCCCGGTAAAATAATAAGCTTCCACTCGGCATGTTAGCTCACCACTTTCAGCCGGAAGCATGGGGTGAAAGCTCGCCCCTGACCCCAGCGGGCCTTTTTGAAGTGAGGATTTATGGGTGAGCTGCCTTAGACACACAGAGACCCTGGAGACTGTACAGTGCCTGAAGGACTCAGGCCCCAGGGGGCCACACAGCCTCCATTCAAGCGTGGACTCCGAGTGACGGCATAAAAACAAAGCAAATCAAGACAATCTATCCACAGAGAAAATCCACGCTGCCTTTTAAACTTCAGATAAACCAAAATATTTTTTTTTTTGGGGGGGGGGGGATTCATCTCAAAACCCTAATGAAATCTATTTTATAATATTTAATAGTTTATTGACATTGTGTTTCTGTTTTTGTTCTCCAGTATGATTTATTATGAGATATTTTTATACATGGCGAAGGTTGTTTTTTCGTTTTCAGCACCTCAGGGATGCAATCCTAGTGTTTCTGTGTTGGGTCAATGTGTCGCTGCCTCAGGAGGGGATCGGCATTCAAACCGCGACGTCAGCAAGAACGAGGAACTGTCGAATGGAGCCTCAAAGAGGTTCGGTGATTGTCCCTACCCTGAATATGGAATGTTTAATTCACATTGCAGTGCCTTTTCTAGCTATTAAGTCACTGTTATCAGTAGTGCAGCTGGTTTATGAGGTCAGAGGATTCAGAAATTCAAAGTTCCAAACTGCGCTTGCCGTGCATGTATTCCCTTTCCTGACTGTCACGTTGCTGCAGCAACACGTGTGAAATCTGTCACAGGTTGATTTTGCCTTGAAACGCGAGGACTGTCTGAAATTGTAGCGTGACATGAGAAAACAGTCGTTTAATCAGACGCTTGTGGGAATTGCAGCTCACGTCCTGCAGGAGAAGAAGCCAGCACTGTTGCCAGTTTAATAAAATAAGCTATTCTTAGTCCAGTTTTGTTCACGCTGCCCTGGATGGGAGGATTCATTGTCATTTGAAGAGGAAAAATGCCTGGTTTCCTGACTGAGACATATTTGGTTGATACACACGGACACTGCCACTTTTTTAGCCTTCTAAGATGACAATAATACAGTCGGATATGTGCTAAAATTTGAACAGGATTACGATGTGCCAATAGCTGGTGAAGTGAGACCAAAATATGATTACTGTGCTTGGAATAAACTGTTGAAAAATAAATTGACCACTTTTATTCGTATATTTTTGTGTGTGTGTGTGTGTGTGTGTGTGTGTGTGCTTTGTGCTGTCACAGTCCAGATATTCACAACGTATATTTAAACATTTCAACAGAAAAAAGTTTGGGGATCCGGGTGAAAGTGTCGGAAATCATTAGGAATCGATCGCCCCCTGGTGGTATAAATGTGACTTTGCGTCGTCTGTCGTTTAAGTATGAATAAAAGTTGCCGGTTTGCTTTTTTCTTCTTCGTTAATATCAGTAAAATTAAGTTTATTGGCAAATCATTTCAATTAGTACTGTATTGATCCGTCTCTTTATGACCAGCAAGTCTTTTGGTTGCTATCAAACCGGAAATTCTATCGTAGGGCCGTTTCCATGGATACCGTCAACTCAACGCGGTGCAGCTGCCTGGGGCGAGAGTAATCTACTCAAATACCTAAAATTACAAAAATAACACGGTTGCGTTAAAGGAGCGAGGATGTCTGGAAGCAGGAATAGCAGCGGATTACCATTTTTCCCAGGATACACCTTTCGGGATGTGACGGTAGGTCAAACTAAAATTTACCTGAGATTAAGTGAAAGTATGCAGGTAAAATATCCCCCTTGGCTGCATTTAACCGCGAATAATCACATTTCAGGAGATATTTTTCTGCGCCACATGCACGGAAACACGCGTTAACGCTCCACTATACGTTTAATGACACCACATGTTCCGACTCCACGTTCTCTGCAGAAGTCAGCCTTCCATCGTCCCCAGACCCTGGAGTTGAGGGACGGCTATCCTCTGCCCCGCCGCCCCTCTGCAGGCATCGGACGGGACCCTCTTTTATCAGATCAGCTGATCCAGCAGGAGGACACCGACTTGCTATTTGACGCACAAACTCTCACAAACATCTCCTGTGATGGAGATTCGTACCCACCCTTCATCCCTGCATATGTGACCCTTGATAAGAAGGTACGCTGCAGCCTTGATGGATGGGAACAGTTTTTTCAAGTTTAAGCTCTAAATTCTCCATCTTCTTACCTTTCAGGTGCTGCACTTCTATGCATATTTCAGGGAAGATGTCCCGTCCTGCCCTGATGAGGAATATCGCATACGTCCCGTGATTATTTACTATTACTTAGAGGATGACACTATGTGCATTTATGAGCCTGTGGTGGAGAATTCTGGGATACCACAGGGGAAGCGGCTCAAACGCCAGCGTATGCCAAAGAATCAGCACGGAGAGTATTACCGATGGAAAGACCTCAACCTTGCCATTGACCTGGAAATGTATGGGGTCAAGTACCACATCATACAGTGCGATGGATTCACCAAGGTACGCAGGAGAGCTTTCTGACACAAACCTGGATCTTTGATTCTCTGTCTGCCTCTCCTTCACCATTTCTAGCAATTCCTGGAGCGTGAGGGCATTATCCTGAATGCCCCTGAGCTGATGCCACTGGCTCCTCATCGGAAACACCTGCAGAAACCGAAGCCTTGTCCCACATCCTCCGTTGATGTTGATGAAAAGTACAGGTTTTTCAACCTGGATCAGAAGGCAAATGAAATTCCTTGTATTATGAAGTCTGTGGCTGGCTATGACAGTCTTTGGCCTTTTCTTGTAAAAGAAACTAGTGTAACTTAAATTGTTTTAGTGTGGATTTGGCAAAACAAGTTGATTTGCTTTTAATGGTACGGAATAAGTGTATTGTAATAACAATGCTGTAAGTTCAGGTTTTTCTCCTTTTCCTGAGCAGGTGCTGCGTTTCTATGCTTTATGGGAAGATGCTGATTCTCTGGTGGGGAAGACAAGCCCAGTGACCATCCGGTACTTCCTAGTGGACAACACGGTGGAGGTCAGACTTGATGATGAACCCAACAGTGGGCGCGAGGCCTATACTGGCTTGATGGGGAGAATCAGGCTGCCAAAGACAATCAAGACTGGTTCTGGTGAATAAGTGTGATTTCATGTTGCTGTTTTCTTATGCAGTAAATAAAGACCCATTTTCTTGATTAGGATTTGTATAACACCCTCTTGTTGCTTTCCAGAGTCTTTCCCCAGCTGTGTTCTGGAGGTTTCCCCACAGGAAGTGGAAGAGTACTATTGTCCCAAAGATTTCCAGGTGGGACAAAGGGTGAAGCTGCTCGGTCGCACCTTCCTGCTGTGTGACTGTGATGGCTTTACGAAGGACTATTACAAGATGACCTACCCTGACATGAAGCTACAGCCCATACAGATCCCAAAGAAGACCAAAGTGACTGAGAGACCAAAGGTGAGAAGATTGGATGGAGCACTGAAATGCTGTTGCTCATGATTTCATTTTCCCCATCCTATTTTACAGGTTGTAGCTCCCTACAATGGCTTTGGTTCACTTGAGGACTCGCTCCAGAATTGTTTATCTTTGATCCCTGAACCTCCCAAGAGGAATGTGATGAAGATGCTCGACAACAGTCAAAAAGTGCTGCGCTACAGTGCCATACTGGTGAGTACATTCTGAATGACTCAATACAAGATGTTTCATTGGAATTTGGTCCCATTTCTCACAATATTTTATGTTTCTGTCACTTGTCATAAAAAAACTTCTCCTAAGTTTCTCCTGCTGCTGTCTGTAGAAATTACACACTTTAAAGAAATTATCCAGTTGTTCTTTTTAAGGATCCCAAAAAACTAAAACTGAGACCATCAACAATCAGACACTCACATCTCTGCTGGTTTAGCATCTGCATGCTTCCCATTCCAGGACTCCCAGAAGCCTGCGGACATAGGCCGACGTTTTATTCTGTCTTACTTCCTGTCCAATGACGCCGTCAGCATATTTGAAAAGCCCACCAACAACTCTGGCATCATTGGAGGCCGATTCTTAGAAAAAACCCGGATCCCCAAGCCAGGCTCCACAGCAGACAACCCCAAGTACTACTCACCTGCTGACTTGGCTATTGGAGCCAAAGTGGATGGTAACGTCACAGACAGAAATGTTCTCTTCCCCAACTACAGCCGGCGTCTCAGTACTTCTGCCTCTCTCCTTTAGTTTTTGGACATCGTTTTCTGTTGACTGATGCCGACCAATACGTGCTGAGCTACCTGGAGGCCAACCCCAATGATATTCCAGAGGAGACGTTGGAGTCTCTGCGCCAGAAGCTGAGTCTAGGGACGGCAAACGATCAAGGAGCGATCCAAGAGAACGGTAAAAAAAATTAAAAATTAAAGCTCTTTTACAAAACAGTTGCATTAACTTTAATGTCTAATAGTCCTCTGTTCTCCTCAGCTTGTTCCCCAGCCGGTGATGAAGCACAGCAGACTCTTTGACGTCGAGGTGAAGAATTGACTGAATTCTAAAATTTCAGTTTCTCTGGGTTTAAAATAACACAAAACACAACAGATTCATTGTCACTTATAAAAATGCATTTAGCAGCCATTAATGTATCCAAACCTTGAATAAAGAAAAAAATATCACGTTGTTTTTGAGAACCACACGTAAAGTCGGGTCGAGTGGCTCGATAATATCCATCATACATGTACATGAGTGATGAACCACCACGTAATAACGCAGAGAGCAGTAAATCACAGATGAGCTGAGCTTCTTTGTTCGAGGGGAGGTTCAATTGTCTGTTATGGTGATGGAACCAGCATGTGTTGTGTTGTCTTGTGTTGTGTTGTGTTGTCTTGTGGTGCCTTGTGTTGTGTTGTGTTGTGTTGTGTTGCCTTGTGTTGTGTTGTGAGAGCGGACCAGGCCTGAGTTGTTGTGAGACTTACACAAGTTTCTCTCTTAAGCATTTCTTGGGCTTGTTTTGTGGAAGTCTTCTTTCGGACCGCCTGTTTCTGCCTCAGCTGAAAGCGGATCAATTTCCAGACCAGCCAAGACCGAGTCAAATACACCAGCAGATTAGCACCTTTGTGTCTCTGATTTGTGATTAATCACCTTGTTATTAGCTCAAACTGACCTTATTAGAATCAATCTAATTATACCAATCAACACATTGGTGCAGTTGACTGGCTTTCTTGCCCACTAAGAAGCATCCTGCCCCCACTAGTGACAAGGAAGGTCCAATTATTACCAGCTGAAGAACAGATGTATTCCTACATTGCTTCCCTCACTGGATCCGGCAAGATGAAGAGGTGATGGTCAATGGCGGAATCAAGATGTGGCTCACCTCCTCCCAGATCCCAGTACACCTGTGGCATCAATGAAAGGTCTGAAGGCTTGAGAGAATCCTCTCTCTGGTCGGGTCCATTTCTAAACATCCTGGACCCCTCCTTTTATCCAGTCCCTCTGGGGAGTGTTTCATGACACAGGGATGTCCTAGGACCCGGGTGGTATTGTCCAGTCTCCAACAGATAGGGTTGCATGGTCTCTATTTGACATTCAGGAAAAGTTAAAGCCATGGGAGGGGGTTGATGGGTGATGGTGTGCATGACCTGCAGTTGCAGAAAAACGGGCTTGCACTGGACCTGGTTCTGCCTGGAGTGCGCCGACAGTTGAGTGATGAGAAGGTTCTTATCTGGAATCCAGCATCACGTTGTACTTGAGTAACAGAGGGAACAGACAAACCTCGAAGTAATGTCTCAAATGAGGGTTGTGTGATGTGGACATACGCACCAAGACTGCTACAGTTTACCTTAGTAACAGACAAGGAGGGCATTTGGCCAACAACTGCGCATGCTGACCGCAATAAATGCATCACCCCTGAGTGTTGCGGCGGTGCCGCTCTTGGGTAGTGAGATGTGGCCCATGAACATTGGTTCCTTCATCCTCTTTGGGAGCACTAGAGGAGAAACTTTCCCTATAATCTGATCTTGAGATTCTCCTCTTGGAGATGGACAGCGCTATCCAGTGAGTTACTCCTCGATGGGAGGGCAATGCTCCCTCTAGGACACAGGTGTCAACCAACACCAACTGATTCCAGCCTCTGTCTGCTGCCAGCATCCAGAACTCAATTGCATAACTGAACATGCTTCTATTACCCTGATGTAACCAGGTAAGTGCATTTGCCGCCACTCCCCTCAAGGGTCTTGCCTGGAATATCTGCATAAAGATCCGGAAAACAGAGTAAGTCACAAAGTTTCTGGACTCTTGAGCCTTTCTAGATAAATATCGAAATTAAGTATGCAGTGTCATTTAGGAAAGAAGCAGACTGAGAATGAAAAAATGAGGTTGAAGGCACGCCAACTGTTGCCACGCCCAGCTGAAAAGTGTTGAAGGCTGGTGGAAAGGTAAGAGCTGCTCGATGAAGCTGCTGCAGCTGTTAAAAGTGCAGTAGGGGTGGCCAGACAAATGAAACAACTCCCTCTGTTCACAGCTAGCCTATGTGATCAGTGCATGCGCTTCATTCCACATGCATCTCGAGGAGTTGTTTACACTCCAGTGTTAGGAACGACCGAACAATGGCAATTTCTGAAAGGACACAGACTCCTGCACCGCTGCTGTTGCTTTAGCTGTGGCTGCTACCTCACTGGCTAACCCCTTTATGGATGGTAAAGTGAGATGAAAAGTCAACTGGTGTGGCCCACAAAGTAAAACAATGTAGAAATTGAATAAAACAATTAAAGATCAAAGGGTCGAAAGACTTGGACACTTGAACTTTCAAGGATCGAAGGTGAAAATAGCTTTGATTTAAAGAAAAATGACTGTTACATTGCATTACGTCTGACCTCTATACTACTGGTATTGCTTAACTTCAACTATAGTCAGCAACTAAAGAAAGAAATACATTAAAAAATAAAGAAAGGTGAAGACTATTGCTAAAGAGCATTGTGAATATACACAGCTGTCACGTTAACTATATTAAAGACAATTCAACTCTTCTTATTGATGTGTATTGACCAAAACTCCATCCTCACCCTAACAAATCAGTACATCCCAGTTTCTCCTTAAGAGAAACCGTTTAACAACAGTCATAGTTTCAAATCACAATTAACGTTAAAGAAGCAACAATGTCTGAAGGCAAGAAGACCACCAGATTACCTCTTTTACCAGGATACACCTTCCACGATGTGACGGTAGGTCAAGAAACTTGTTGAGAATTTTTAAAAGCGTCCATTTCTGCATGTATTTTGTAAAATATCACATTTGAAGTTGCATTTAACTGAGGGTGATGTGTTGTCATTTCTTTTTAATAAGAAAATGACAACTTTTTTGGAGCGTAGCACTAACATTTCAGTATTGGACCTTCGTATGGTTTGGAAACCATTTTATCACATTATGTTTCTACTCAACTTCAACAGAAGTCAGCCTTCCATCGTCCCCAGACCCTGGAGTATAAGGGTGGCTATCCTCTGCCCCGCCACTTCTCCATGGACATGAGACCAGACCCTTGTTCATTAGATGAGCTGGGCACAGAGGAGGACAGTGACCTGCTATCTGACACAAAACCTATAACCACCTCCACTGTTCGGGATTCGTACCCACCCTTCATCCCTGCATATGTGACCCTTGATAAGAAGGTACGCTGCAGCCTTGATGGATGGGAACAGTTTTTTCAAGTTTAAGCTCTAAATTCTCCATCTTCTTACCTTTCAGGTGCTGCGCTTCTATGCATATTTCAGGGAAGATGTCCCGTCCTGCCCTGATGAGGAATATCGCATACGTCCCGTGACTATTTACTATTACTTAGAGGATGACACTATGTGCATTTATGAGCCTCTGGTGGAGAATTCTGGGATACCACAGGGGAAGCGGCTCAAACGCCAGCGTATGCCAAAGAATCAGCAGGGAGAGTATTACCGATGGAAAGACCTCAACCTTGCCATTGACCTGGAAATGTATGGGGTCAAGTACCACATCATACAGTGCGATGGATTCACCAAGGTACGCAGGAGAGCTTTCTGACACAAACCTGGATCTTTGATTCTCTGTCTGCCTCTCCTTCACCATTTCTAGCAATTCCTGGAGCGTGAGGGCATTATCCTGAATGCCCCTGAGGTGATGCCACTGGCTCCTCATCGGAAACACCTGCAGAAACCGAAGCCTTGTCCCACATCCTCCATTGATGGTGAAAAGTACACGTTTTTCACCCTCGATCGAAAGGTAAAAGCAATCACGTGGACTGATTGTGGACAGAACAAGTTGATTTGTCTAAAATTATCACTTTTATGGATAATACTGAATGATAATTTTCAATTGTTTTCACTGCTGTAAGTTCAGGTTTTTCTCCTTTTCCTGAGCAGGTGCTGCGTTTCTATGCTTTATGGGAAGATGCTGATTCTCTGGTGGGGAAGACAAGCCCAGTGACCATCCGGTACTTCCTAGTGGACAACACGGTGGAGGTCAGACTTGTTGATGAACCCAACAGCGGGCGCGAGGCCTATACTGGCTTGATGGGGAGAATCAGGCTGCCAAAGACAATCAAGACCGGTTCTGGTGAATAAGTGTGATTTCATGTTGCTGTTTTCTTATGCAATAAATAAAGACCCATTTTCTTGATTAGGATTTGTATAACACCCTCTTGTTGCTTTCCAGAGTCTTTCCCCAGCTGTGTTCTGGAGGTTTCCCCACAGGAAGTGGAAGAGTACTATTGTCCCAAAGATTTCCAGGTGGGACAAAGGGTGAAGCTGCTCGGTCGCACCTTCCTGCTGTGTGACTGTGATGGCTTTACGAAGGACTATTACAAGATAACCTACCCTGACATGGAGCTACAGCCCATACAGATCCCAAAGAAGACCAAAGTGACTGAGAGGCCAAAGGTGAGAAGATTGGATGGAGCACTGAAATGCTGTTGCTCATGATTTCATTTTCCCCATCCTATTTTACAGGTTGTAGCTCCCTACAATGGCTTTGGTTCACTTGAGGACTCGCTCCAGAATTGTTTATCTTTGTATCCTGGGCCTCCCAGGAAGAATGTGATGAAGATTCTCGGCAACAGTCAAAAAGTGCTGCGCTACAGTGCCATACTGGTGAGTACATTCTGAATGACTCTACACAGTGTGTCAAGACTCTCTAATTCTCTACTGGCTCCTGATTGTCGCAGTTCTTGTCCGAGTAGGGTTGTGTTGTTTTGCAAAGAGCTTGCGGTGCTTGAAGATTTAGGGCACTGTTGGGGTAGTTCCAGGGTGGTTCTGGCTCCCCCTCAGTATCACCAAGTACTGTAATGGTTCCAGGCATTGTGTGCGTAGCTCCAGTTATGTGCTTAAGCAGCCCATTGTAATTTTGTGGATCTTCAGACCTTTTGGGCACCCATACTCAATTGTCCTTTAATTTCGGTCATTGCCAGTGTATCTGTCCATTTAGGGCCCCCCCTCCTCCCCCTTGAGCACCTCTTTGTACAGTTTTTTGTAGCAACTTGTGGGTGCTCCCAGTCCCTCCGATTGTCACTGTACTATTTACAGATTTAGCCTTTCCTGGACATCAATGGCATTAAGAACATGTTTCTTCTGCCACTTTTTCAGGTGTTTTTGCTTGTCGCTTTTTTAAAAGATTTTTTCCGCAGGTGGCTGCCTCTGCTGTCAGTATGGCATAATACACCTTCAAAAAAAACAAGTTTTCATTTTTTAAAACTGAGACCATCAACAATCAGACACTCACATCTCTGCTGGTTTAGCATCTGCATGCTTCCCATTCCAGGACTCCCAGAAGCCTGCGGACATAGGCCGACGTTTTATTCTGTCCTACTTCCTGTCCAATGACGCCGTCAGCATATTTGAAAAGCCCACCAACAACTCTGGCGTCATTGGAGGCCGATTCTTAGAAAAAATCCGGATCCCCAAGCCAGGCTCCACAGCAGACAACCCCAAGTACTACTCACCTGCTGACTTGGCTATTGGAGCCAAAGTGGATGGTAACGTCACAGACAGAAATGTTCTCTTCCCCAACTACAGCCGGCGTCTCAGTACTTCTGCCTCTCTCCTTTAGTTTTTGGACATCGTTTTCTGTTGACTGATGCCGACCAATACGTGCTGAGCTACCTGGAGGCCAACCCCAATGATATTCCAGAGGAGACGTTGGAGTCTCTGCGCCAGAAGCTGAGTCTAGGGACGGCAAACGATCAAGGAGCGATCCAAGAGAACGGTAAAAAAAAAAGCTCTTTTATAAAAGTCCCATTAACTTTAATGTCCAATGATCTTTTGTTCTCATTAGCTTGTTCTTCAGCTGGTGTTGAAGCACAGAAGACTCTTTGACATCGAGGTGAAGGACTGACTGTTCCAGAAATTGGTCTATTATAGCTTTCCAAATTTTCCCCCAGGTTGAAATAACACAGGAGACACCTAATTGATTGTAAATTTAAGTATTTAGTAAAGACAAGTGTATCAAAACACTGAATAATGTCACAAAATTCTCCCTTTGAGAAAAATCATTTTTTAATAAAGTAATTAACCAAAAAAGAAAGGCATGTGTAATATCCATCATACATATGTGGTGCCATTCACTTAAATGACATTTGGTAAATGTAGATTTTAAAACAGACATCAATCACAGGGTGACCGCTCTAAAGGTTGGCCAAGACACCGTCCCAGACTCGCTGAAGGGAATAGTGTTGTGGGCATTTGTCAGCCATCTTGTGTCAGAGCTTCAGTAATGTTCTTTTGCTACAGAGGACAAGACGAGAAAACAGGCATAGCTGGCTCAAGGGGAACGGCTGGACGCTACAACCGATACAGTACTGGTATTTGTGGATATGCATCAAGGCTTGTTTACAGTAATGCGTTTGCCCCGGTCCTTTTGAATGATTCTGTATACAATGGTGCTCCTTCGGATAACAGGCTGTGTGGGTGTATAGAAAAAATACTGACGTGAGGAGGAATAAATGTCTTTTGAGCTCAAGTGAAGTCCTTGGATTTTGTTTTCCAGCATTCAAGCCTAAGCCAGGAGATAAGTGCTCCCTGGAATATCTCGGGGCAAATTCGTTGAGCTGCTCAGTGGCCAACATCCTTCCACGATGCTGCTCAGAAACCTCAGCCAGAGCTCGTGCCACTGGTTGTGTTGTCTTATGGGGATTTGAGCTTTTTGGTTCGAGGGGAGGTTCCATTCTCGGCTTTAAGAACTCCGTTTTCGTGGTGACCAACTAGCAGGAGACAGGAGGAATCAGTCAGTTGCATTTTATAAAAATATTTAACAACAGCTCTTGCATGTTTACACTTACACGAGTCTCTCTTTATCGGCCGTAGGGCTTGTTTTGTGGAGGTCTTCTTTCGGATAGCCTGTTCGTGTCTAAACTCCCTCCAGCGCCTCAGCTGGAAGCGAATGAACTTCCAGAGCAGCCAAGACTGGGTCAAACACACCAGCAGTAGAACAGACATCCTGGGGTTGAAAGAAGATTAGCGCCTTTGGATCGAAGCCGCAACCAAACCACACACATCAAACACAGAACCGGGTCCGAGCTCAATCTGACCTTATTAGCACCGTGTTAAAGTTGCCCGCCTCGATGTCCAGTCCCGGGTTCTCTGCACGAGCCAAACCAAAGCCCACTGCCAGGAACATCAGGGTCAATGTAACCATCCGTGTAAACACGAAGCTGACCGCCCACATGTCAAACCTGAAATACACCCCACAGTCAGAAACCCACCCATGAAGCCCAGAAAGCTGTGAAGAGTCCTCTTACATTTTCTGATGATTCTCATCGGTGAAGTAAAAGAGCCTGGCGATGTGGAATCCCAGTTCTGACACATACTGGAGGAAGAGAAGCACCAACCCGAGACGGCTCATGCTGCGGCGGAAGCAAGGCAGGAGGTTTGCGACGGACTGGCAAATTTTCCATCTTTCGGGATATTTTTGCTCGTGCGCGTTTATTTTCTCCCGTTTTGCATCGTGGACACTTACTTCAGTAAATAGGCTGCGGCGATGTGCAGCAGATACAGAGAGATGTACTGCAGCTGACGAGAAATCTCCTCCTGAAAAACACAGCACGCAGCTCTTTGCCTCATCTGCAGCAGAACGTGCACCTGCGCACGAGGGGCGGATCAGGTGACATCACTCACCTTGCGTACTTTCTGGAAGTAGAGCTCCGGTAAAGCGTGGAGCCAATAGGCCAGCTGAGTGAGGTAGAAAAACTTCACCTGGAACCTGATTAGTGTTAAAAGGCAGATGGTAGAAGTTCAATACGAGGATCATTTTGTCACAAACCAGTTTATATTATATAACCCCCTGTAAATATTCATTAAATGTTTTGAGAATCAGAGCCGTGGTAAGAGAAAACTCCGGCTCACACCTGCCCATCTGGCACGTGCTGATTCAGGCCAGAAGAGAACCAGAAGAGAACATTTACCAGAACATTTTAAACAGTACAGCGCCGTTTTCACTCCACAGCATGTGATTAATGTGTCATTCTGATTAAGGGGTTAACTTAAAGTTTAAATGCACGGCAGTGACAGCGATATTCGCAGTTCCATGTTGACTCGTGTGATATTTTACCACAGTGATTTTCGCTTCTGCAACAGCTCTCCATCCGTCAGTATAAATCATTTTTAAATGTATTTCTAGTTCTCAATAGTCCAGAGTTCCAATTAGGGCTTTTCTAGTATAGATGAGAGAATCTTGCTGTATTTTCCTTTTTATTATCATATTTTTGTGGCCATATTACCTCAAAAAGCTTATATTTTTACCCAAATTTGTGGTCAGCAGTCATACCTGAGGTGAACATGAGGATAGTTCTCCCAAAGGCTGCTGGGGTGCAGGATGTATCCCTCCTGCCATGAAAATCAGGGGGAAACATTACACGAGAATAGTGCCGAATGTACACAAATGTGTGCAGTTTTTGTGTTTAGTTTTTTTAAAATCACTCACTGTTATGAGTATGTAAAAACTCCAAACACTCGACACCAAGTGGAACACGCACAGCTGACCCGACTCATTGAACTTGGTGTTCTTGCTCTTGGAGAGGTGGAGGCGCCGGATGACTTTCTGTGGCACAACAACAGATTATGTGAGCGCAGCCACAATGGGTGAGAGCTCAACTCTGCCACTGTCAGACACGAGGGCGTGTCACAGGAGCAGAAACACAGTATCCAGCACACACAAAGACATCGGATACTATTTCTGGTGACAGAAACAATAAATCTGTGAAGAGTCTGGAAAATGACCGTGCTGCTAAAATAACCCCTCTGATTTCCTCTTATCTCTAAACAGGCCGAATCATTTCTTCCGTCTTCCTCTTTTCGACACCGTCCTTACATCAAGGAGATACTCCTGCACGACGGCGTGGAAGATGATGGCGATGAAGAAGTAGAAGACCACGGTGGCGCAGTCTTTCCATCCATAGTGGTAAAGCGTCGCCTCTCCATCTGAGCACAGGCAGGTGAATTGAAAGACACATTAAAAATCATGAAGCAGGGAATGAAACTGAAATGCAAGAAGCCTGAATGGAGATGGGGTTTAACAGCTCCTCCATGCATACCTGGGGACAGCGTGGTGACGTTGTACTGAGGCTGGATGAACAGTATGGCCGTCTTGGCTGTTGACTGGAAATCAAGAGACCAATATTAACCGCCAGATTCTTTAGGTTCTGTCCCAAGGAAGATATGTATAACAGGATTGTGGCTTTAATGAGAGTTGGAAGGTGCCATCACTTACTTACGTTCACATTTCAATCGATTATAGAAAAATAGGTTCCTGCCACAGAAACTAACAAATCTGGAGAATTGAGAAACCTTTCTTACAAACTCGCTGTGGGATGTTGATCACTTCAGATTATCGTTAGAGGATTACAAAATTATGAGAAATTATTTGGGCTGTTGCAAGAAAGGAGTCATGATTTGAAAGTCCCGGGACCAAGAACCCCCTACTGGTCCCCTTGTGTTACTGAAGTGGCCATAACATGCATAAAATTGAGGCCGCAGGTGTCCAAGGAACAGTTCCGTTGGTGTAGCTCTCACGAAACTAGAAATCTGAAGGAAATCCCCTGCATAGTTCTAATCATTTTTGTAGAGACCATCTGTGCGGACGCAGCCACGGTTCCGGGTCGAAACTCTCCGCATGAATAAACGGGGGACTTGGAAGGCAAATAAGAATCATCATTAACTATAAAGACACATATCAAAATTTAGCACAGTGTGGCAAGACTGAAATCCCAGCAAACTAATGCAGATTTTAGTTCTTGTGAAACTAGATCAGTCGCCAGCAGCAATCCCCGAGATTGAGACGTGGCAGTTAGCTAACGCTGTGAAGCTAGCACGAACACAGCTACGACTTCCTTGTCGGCCCTTCAAAATAAAACCACAAACTGTCACAATTTCAGTGTAATAGGATGACACCAACAGTGTCGGTTTTAATTTGAAAAATAAAGACTCCCGACTTCCTGTGGATAGTGAGCAAATTGTATTGGCTGACAAATTACGGTATTCAGCCATGAATTGGAGAGAAATATGACTTTGTTTGGATGGTGAAACGTTAAATTCACAAGAAAAGTGCGTTGCATTTGAGTGATCATCTTTGAAAGTTGCGTGGTGTGGTCTGCTGCAGAGTCATGTTGGGAAGTTAAAAGACTATTAAACATGTACACAAAACTTATAGAACACCCTGCCACAAGGACTCCAAAAGTTCCTCCGTTCGCCATCGTTTTCACAATGCTTTGGTGGTAAAGTCTGCAACATTCACGGCTGACTCAAGTTGTAAAAAGGTGGGGGGGGGGGGGGGGGAATGCAATAACCAGCCACAATGTCCGCAAAATTGCCTACAATGACAGAAAGCTTCAACGCAACAGCTTTGTTTCTGGCCGACAAATTTGCAGTTCGACTGAATTACTGGGTTTAATGCAGATTTCCACTGGAGTGCAGACGAGCTTGACCATCTTAAAACAGCAGAGTTAGACGAGAGGGGAAGAAAAGGGGAGAAAGAGGAATTAATCTCACCTCAAACATCAGTCCAATCAAAATGAAAATCACTAAACTGAAGACGATGTCGGCATGGTTCTGAATTAGGAACTCCTGGCTGAAGAAAGGGTAACTCTTGTTCCTTCGGCGAAACGCCATGTCAATTCACTGCTACTATCCCCGCTATTTTAAAAAAAAAAAACTCAATTTTTCTGACTACGAAGTTCAGGAGTTAACTTTCTCACTGATGTGCGCATGCGCGGAGTCTTAAAGGGCGCATGTCGTAAATACTTCCTTTGAGGCGCCGAGTGACGTCACGCAGGAGCGGTTCTAACCTGAGACGTTAAAATAAGACACCAAAAATCAGGAATGAACACAAGAACACCACATAAGTGTTTCCAGTATTTGTTCTTTATTGCTTGTTTGAAGCCACCAGTGGCTTCACACCCTGGAGTTCAAGTAACCTGGTTGGGGAATTTAAAAACATTAATGAGCAAAATAAAAGCATTCTCTAGTCTAGATTTAGACAAAAAAGAGAACACAGTCAGTAGAATTCTGGATCTACATCATTTCATCCACGACACGATAAATCATTTTCTAAAATCAGTGCCTGAGACTGTGAGACATGATTTGTTTTAAGCCCACAACGATGTAAATTCAAGTTTAAGCAATTACATGGTCAACATGTAAATAAAGGTGAACCAGCTCACAGGCGAGTTCGATGTCAACGCAATAGCCCTGTTCAACGCCAGTTCTTGCCACAAATACAAACTAAAGTAACTTTTTGAAGATTTCTATATAAAAAAAAAAAAAATCACAGCAACAAACATGTTCTTGTGCTTCCAAATAATTCTGTGTGTTATTCATCACACGAAAGGTTTAGAACACCCCACAGCCTACCGTCAGTTATTATCATTAGGACCCACACTGGTGTTTTCCTTGTGATTAGAAAGAAAATAATATAAATGTATCTTATGTAATGTTTTGATACAGCTCACAGTTTTATATAATATGTAATTACATCCTGGTTGAACCAGTAATTATCTATAGGTTTGCACAGCATGATTATGAGATGTTGAGGTTTTCAGATAATTGCTGCCTCCAAAATAACTTAAATAAATAATCTGGACACAGATATATATTGGATAATGTATATGAATCTGATCCAATACTGTGGGAGCAATCTATTCCTAAAAGTGTATTCATTGGTGAATTTATGCATCTGTATTTAAACGAATTCCACATAATTCATTATTACTGGTATTTTACTTTTAAATGAAACTTGAATTATTACTTCTTTATATTGAAATATTTCTACTGCATCAGAATCAAATAGGGTGCAGCTCAGATAAAAGGGAGCAACTTAGGAGACAAAATAATAGGCTGATATTGGTTTGTTTTTTAAAAGATGATGTGAATAACAAATGTTAGAAGAAAAAAAACCCAAAGCTGGATGCCCTGCAGGGTATGTTCACACTATAAGCTTCACCCTTGCTTCAACAAGTAGCAGTTTCCAGATGACCACGCCTCTCACACCATCATATTAATTCTTAAAAGCTAAAAAAAAAAGAAGTCACATCTGGATCCTGATGATCCTGAGTTGGGCCACTTGTTCCGCAGTGTGAACGTAGCCAGGTGAGACTCTGCCGTGATTCTATGTTGAGGAAGTTAGAAACTTTCGTCTTCGTCCCTTTGGGACATAATGAGCTGCCGACGGGGTCCTGTCAGATGTGGGACATTAGGAAGGGTGTCCGTCACTCCAGAATCCAGTCTCGGTGTGGAGGTACAACGAGGCCCTACTCTGCCCATAAGCCCGCGGATGTCTCTGTGAAGGGCTGGATCGCTGGGCACTGAGTTGAGCCGTACCCCCTGTTCCAGCCCTCCGATGTCCCGGTCCAGACGGGTGTTACTGGTACTGCTGGGGGACTGAGGATCAGCACTGAAATATAAGGTTGAACTGGACTTTGTCGGGCAGAAGTACGGTTCTGGGCTGTCTCCAAACATAGACTTACCCTCGGGGGAGCTCCGCTTGAAATCTGACATCGGCGACTCCAGTGGGCTCTCCATCTCGAGACTGTCGTCTTCTCCAGGTTGCTCCAATGACGTGGGCTCACTGATGGTTTGGAACTCATCTTTGCAGTCCGAGAGTGGTGCCAGGCCTTTCTCCTGCGACACGGAGTTGGAGATGCCCCCACAGCTGCCCCCTGCTGTGAGTGTGTTGCCCCCTTCACCCTTGAAATCCTGCGTGTACTCCTCCATATCCAGAATGGCGGCTGCCCCCCCCGCACCGTATGCCCTATTGATCTTCCCCAGGTCACCCGTCTTCATCGCCAGTCGGATGAGGAGCCAGTGGTGGTGGAAACAAGGGCAGGAGTTGTTCGGTTGGCCACCGCAGGTTCCCGGGTGCTCTAGAAGAGAACCGGCCACACCAGAGAAGGAAAAGCTGCCATGATTTTGAACTGAGGGAGCAGGAAGGCTTTTGTCCCCAAGTGAGAAGGACGACTCTCCCCCTTCTATACATGTGCTGCCCATGTGGTTGCCGTTGGTGCCCTGGCAGATCTCTGTTGACTTCGGGTGGAGGAAGCGATAGTACAGAACAAGAGAGGTAGCGCCTTAAAGGGATGAGAGGGAGATGTGAGAATAAGCATTTTAAATGCTGCACCATTTAAAAAGTAGAGTTTGATAAACTGCTGTTTCAGTGTGCGTCCCTGAGTTCTTTTTTTGGGCACGCCATTTAGAAATCCTTTGGATTTTGCTATGAGGTCGAGGCACCTTAATGCTTTTTGACACCAGTCTATTTATAAGCCGGCGAACATCAAAATATTCAGCTCATCTGCGCCGCCACAAAGGAAGAGCGGAGAGATAAAATGACTCACTGAGAACAAAGCTACAAAGCACAGAGGTGGGAAGGGTCAGATTGTCCCACGATGCCTCACTGAGGAAGTCAGAGGCAGCCAGCAGCAGAGTGGCGTTCTCTACCAGCATAAACTGAGGGAGGAAGACAGGGCACATCAGTCATCTGCAGACAGCTTTTCACCACCATGATGTCAGGGAAACCTATTTACCCATCTGTGGGGTTTCTTAGCATGTAATTCCTGAAAACAGCAGGCACAGAAGTGATGCAGATAGAGAAAGATCAAGCTAGATCAAAACCCGCCTTACTGCGTAAAAACTGGCCATGCGGAAGCGTGAAGGCCCGTCTTTGACGTTGAGAAAGAGGAAGACATGAACGAGCCCCAAGATGGTGTTAAAAGCGCGCCAACACCAGGGACCAGCACAGATGTCTGGCTGCTGGGATATGAGCCAGAATGAAGCTGTGAGCCAGTGGAAGCCTGGAGACGTAGAGATAAAAACGCAGTGACTCGGTACGTCGCAAACTATACAGTGCGCTTGCAAATGTGTCACCTGCTCACCTGCTACTCCACAAACCCACCAGTTAAAAACCCTGGCAAAGAGCATGAGGCAAGCCACCCTCGTGCCCAGCATGCCAGCTCTCCAGACCAGCTGGCACAGCATGGCTGCCGGAGGCATGGCCAAGTGGCCAGGTCGTATCAGACAGCAGGCTCTGTTGTACAGCACCAGGGCCCAGGAAATGGAGAGCAAACAGAGACCACAGGACCATCCCACTGGGAGGGAGAATAAAAAGTGTGAAGCTTTGTGTTCATTAGAGGAAGCGCCTCGAGATGGAGATCAAATTTGACCTGGCGAGATGAGGCCCACGTCTGTTGATACGATGCTGTATGCCTGCAGCAGGCTCTGGGGTAGTGTGAGCACTAGGGCTTCCAGCAGCCAAAGAGCAGCAACATCTGCCTGTTGCATGATGGAAGCCCCGAGTTCTGCCACCGAGTCCTGCCTGTGCAGCACAAACCTCATGCAGTCCCACAATCTGCCGCGAGATGGAGACAAACACACGGAGCAAAGAGGTTTTAAGCACTAACCTGGAAACGTTTCACTGATCATCAGAGCGACCCTTTGAAATATTTTAGAATGGATGTTACCTTTTGAAGAGGCCCAGGTGCAGTATGTGTATGATTGAAAGGTAGCATCGTCTGTCGTCACCGTCGTCCTTGTACCATTTCATACTGAGCAGTTGGACCGCAGTTCCAGGCAGGAAGAGGGCGAGAGTCAGGCCTGCCCATTGTGTCTCCTCATTCCAAAGGTAAAAGCCTATACAGTAGATCACTGGGACATGCATATAAAATATACAGAAGTTATCCAATCATGCAGCACGTGAGTTGAGCAGAGCACTTTAATTGCAATTTTAAAAGAATCTCGTGTAAGCAGCCCTTTAAGAATGAATACCGACATCTCCTAACCACATTTGGCCATAGCTGCCAGGTTCTATTATAATAATAACACCCTCGTTATATTAATGTAAGAAGCATTGTTTTCTGGTGACAGCTGACCCCAGTGTCTTTGCAGCAGCTTGGTATTTTTATCTCCTGCAAACCTGCTGAACCCCATGTCTCACTGTCACCTTGTCCCATTGATTCGACTCATTCCGTGAATTATCTCACCTTGAGGTATTCAGCACAGTTGAAATCTGTATTAGGAATAAGCAGCCGTGGCCTTTATTTAAAGGTGACCTTAAATATATGCAGAATATTAAATATTGCTTAATTGCCACACTAAATAGCGCTCCGTGACCCTGAATGTCCACGGAAGGACCCGGGGGGCCGCTTTACAAATCCTCTGTGGAAAAACAACACTTGGTTTGCGGTTTCAGCGAAAACCCCAGCGCATGCCATCGGCGTGTGCACACGCTGCGCGCTCCATCACGCGTAACGCTCCCGAATTTATGACTGAACACTCCATCTACGCGACATCATCTTGTCCCCTTGCAGCACCGTTATTCAGCCCCCATCGGCGGAGCAGCCCCGCTACCACAGGGATTTCTATGCCCACTCACGAGCGCTCCGTTCGGCCACGATCACCAGCGCCGTCACGCCGAGCAGCGCCGCCTGGCACCAGGCGATCCAACACCGGCTCCGCCGGGCCGCCGACGGCATCCTGCGGGCGGCCGCCCCGACAGCGTTGATCATGCCACGGATCGGTGAGACCGCGAATAACCCGGTGACATTATCGCGGGCATCCTTCTCCCTCCGATCATCCTCTCCATTCTTCTCCTACTGGCTGGATGACGTCACCGCGCGTTTTTAAAGGGGCATCGGTTTACCGTGCGCGGCTCAGCTCCCTCCACATCAGCCGCTGCCCTGCTGTTACCCCTGCAAGTCACGAATGTAGTCCATCATCATTAAGCCCCATAAATCATCATTTTAGATCCGTCTGCATTCCTGTTGTTAGAGGTCAAGGTATCGGGCCCTGCAGGGTTTCTTTATTTTTCAAACTGTCAAAGACGGAGCAAAAAAGTTAACTGTGAGATTTCCCCATTTTTTAATATATAGGCACAGTTCCAAAGCTCTTCTGCTCCTGCTTTACCTACCTTAATTCCATTATTTTGCTTTAAAGGCCAGACTTGTTCATAAATAAATAATGCTCATCAAGCTCATCATACTCGAGCAGCCCAGTAATAATACTGGCCTTATACTGAACCATCACGCACATGAGGTATTTCCAGTGTTGCTGGAATAAATACTTGCTTCAAAATTGAGTTCAAAAGCTTAGACTAATTCCGCCTGTAGTTCCATCTTAACTTCCTGACAGGAGGGACACACGCGCGGCCCGATCAGAGGTTTGCCCTCGCCGATGAAGACGCTCCCTCTTTGTAAACCACAAGTGATTATCACTAAATTGTCTCATTGCGCACTTTCAACAATGTGCCACTTGACACCCTTTTCAATCTGTAATCTGAGGATCAACAGGCCGGTGTAAGAGAGCGCACTTGGCTTTCCTCCACAATCTGCCTTAGCCTTCTTTTTTTAGCAAAGTCTATATAACACGGTGAATAATACATGAAATACATCGCAGATATCCGGTTGCGTTTTAATTTAGCTGAAGTCTCAGTCATCATTAATCAAATCCGTCTAACAATGCCTGAACTTCTGTCCACCAACCACCAGTAAACTATCAAATGTATTATCGCTCCTCTGAAAAGAACGAGAGGCTTCTTTTTCCTGGAGGGGTTGAATTTACTGGTGGTGAGAATCTTAAATCTCATAACAGGATGTTTAATCTGCGTCACGCACTTCCCACATCTCACTACGCGTTTATGTGTTACACAAACAGCAGAGCGCTCCTCTGCATCGTGTCATGGCTCTACTGTAACTGTCACTGTAATGAGGACACAGGCAGAAACAGTCAGACCGTAGAAATAAAGGCAGACATTGTTTATGCATAGTCACATTTGGTTGTGGGTTTTTTTTTTTTTACAAGAGGTTACAAAGAAACAAATCATATATGTTACATGTCCCATTTTAGAATGCAAATAGCATAAATAAAAAATGTATACATTAAATCAATCGAGTGACTGGCCCCTGGCCAGGTGATAAAGTCTGAAATCTTCATGAGACTGTAAAGTAGCTGCAATCTGTGATGGAGATAAGGCTTTGCTTCAAATAGGCCAGTAACAGACAGCTGCTGGGGAGACTTGGTGGGATTAGGTGACTGGATTAGAAAGGCTGTTTTATGGCTCTGACATTTAGCCCGACTCTAATTTGATGCTGCTGGGATGTAGAGGTAAAGGGCCGCCGTGGTGCTGCTGAGAGGCCGAACAGATGCTCCATTTGTTCTCCACCCTCACGCCGCTCTCATTGCCGGAGGTGAGAGTCTCCATTTTCTTTATTAGGTCTGTAACATTCCCATTGAGCGTCTCGGCCTCTGCTGCCATGGCCTCGAGCTGCTCCGCCGCCTCGCTCATGTCAAACCTCTCAATCTCGGCATTGACCCGGTGCTGATCCTCTGGCGAGTGCCTGTAGGTTGCTGAGGGGGTTAGAGGGCAGAAGCCTTGGAGGTGCACCTGGAGGCTACAGTGGTGGATGTACGCGCACGAGCAGTGGGGACACCTGTGAGGTCGGTTTCCAGAGTGAAGGCGTTTGTGAAGCTTGAGATGGACGAACTGCGTGAAGCGGGCAGGACACAGTTTGCACTGGTAAGGCCTCTCACCTGAGTGGAGCCTCTGGTGGGTCTTCAAGTTACTGGTGCTGCTGAATCGTTTATGGCAAACCTGCATCAAAACAGTAAGAAGTCGTATTTTAAAGTTTCATTTGGATGGAAATAAAAACAGAAAAATAAAAACAGAACACTTCCATCCTTCCCCAGGGGCCACTGAGCCCCTTGTGGCTGTTGTGCATCATCTACCTGATGAAGGGGCGGAGAACATTTGGAACAGTAGTCAGATTAACGATACCTTGCATTCGTGAGGCTTTTCCCCCGTGTGGACCAAGTAGTGTTTCTGCAAGTGAGCCAGCTGTGTGAAGTTCTTGTTACAGGTCTGACATTGGAAGGGGCGCTCGCCACTATGCACTCGCAGATGGACCTGGGGAGGAAAGGTCAACGATGAGTAATCAGTTTCGTTTTTGACTTCAACTACCTTCAAAACAGAACTGACCTTGAGGTTGGACAGCTGTCCAAAGACCTTTCCACAGATATTGCAGTCGTATCGGATCTTTCCATTCCGCCTGGTGAGGGGGTAAGCCAGAGTTTGGTGTCCATCTTGTTTGGACTTCCTGAGGTCTGTGACCCCCCCAGTATTGCTCTGAGTGACGGGGGTGAGTTTGGACGGGCAGCAGTCTGAAACAGCGGCCACTCCGACGGGTGGCGAGCGTCCTCCATGCGCGAGAGGCGACGGCGCTCTGCACGGCGTAGTCATGGGTGGAGGGCTGGATGAGGCGGGGGAAGTGAGGTCTGTGGTGGCGTGCCCTAGAGACGGCTGTTTAAAATGTCTGCAGTCATATGAGAGAAGCCTGAGGTAGTTTGACCTTTTGAGCACAAGGCCAGTGTTGTCTCTCTGCTGAATGGTTGGTGAAAATGTGAAGTCCGTTTGTCCACTGGACAGAGGATGGAGGAAAGGTGGGTAGCCATCAAAAGGCAGTAAATGGGATGACAGCGACCAGTGAGGTGCCAGTGCGTCGGTGCAGAACGGATACGAATGAGGTAGAATGCCGTTATAGCCGAGTGAGCAGTAAGGCAACAGATAAGGGGCATGTGGCAGCGCCTCTGGCACGGATGGCAGGTGGCAAGGCTTGGCTACGGCAGGGCTCTGACAGTACTGATAGTGCAAATCAGATGAGACCGGGTAAGTCCGAGCTCTCCTTTGGCTGGCTGGTGCTGGCAGCCCTGCATATCTGGGGTCATAGATGGGTTCCGAGTGAGGCTTAATTGCGTAGACAACGAGGGGGTTTGGGGGGAAAAGAGCTGGGATATTGGTTTGTGACGGGGGACCGTCCAGATGTCTGGGACACATCGTCATGGATTTGGGAGGTTCATTCCTCAGGATTTCAGAAACACTGTGACCTCGTTTTGCCGCTGTCTTCTGTGGAGCTTGGCTGTGTTCTGTTGGACCCACACAAAATGACATTATAAAAGGTTAAAAACGATCACATCCATTGTGAACCATCAGAAAGTATAGCGCAGTTTATCTGTAAGATCCAGTTTTAAGAGCTGAGCAGTTCCATTTTCCACACATGAACATTGATCTACAGATTCACTCATTGAATTCACACATTATGAAACACAAAAAGCACAAACCCTCAGACAAATTCTGATTTTGATTATCAGATCCTATTGGCTTTGATCTTTGGAGGATCAAAGTTCTGGAATCCAGAACATCACCAAAGCCGAATCAGCTCCTTCTTGGCCCACTATCAGTCATGAAAGTTCTATTAAAATCATTCATGACTTTAGTTGCCTTGTAAAAAGCGAGAAACGCAAACTGTCTGTCACCTAACTTCCTTGGAGGTCATTTCAAAGAAATGCTCTATAGAAGTCACCTATATAAAATGATAGATTCTATAGTCATAGATTCTATTTATTTCCATCTACACACAGGTCACAGTGATGTCATCCACGGTGGGCTTTAACAGCACACATTTTTAGGAAGTCACAAGATTCTGAAAGGTGACTCATTGGGAAGTAAATGGGCACAAACAGATGAAAAGCATGTACGGATGCGTGCCATGGCCGTTCAACAAAGATGTGGACAACATCCACCCAGCCCCAGAGGCTCACTCTTGGCAAACATGCGTCCAACACTCAGTGAGATATCAATCTGTCAGCAGGCCGTCTTGTCAGGAAGCTCAAGTAGTCACCAGAGTGCTTCCTACCCTTCTTAAGAGCCGAATAAATGAGGGGAGGCGTGCCAGAACGCTGTCAGCACCTCAGGCAGTCTCCTGTGGGAGCATGTGCGTTAGCGTGCTTGTTATCCCTGGAGTATTTTGGTGAGCGCATGCAGCCTCTCACCTAGCATGCTCGCTCTTTGTGTTTGTGATCGAAAGCCGAACGTTCTGTGTGTCAAAGAACCACCAGCTGTGTTTCAAAGAGATCAAAAAGAGAAACTGAAACACCGCCTCAAGTCCTGAAATTGGTCTCATCTTACCCAGATATAGCAGTAGCCAGAGCCTGTCTGCTTTCAGAACTCTTCGCTCCTCCATTATGTTTCTCTTTAACAATAGAGTCGTGGGTGTGACTGTCTTAAACAGCCACAGAAAGACCTCGTCCGTCAGTCGGCTCTTTTGATTTAGTTGGTAATGAGAGACACGCCTCCAGATGTTGGCTCAATACTTCAACTACTACCTTCAATTGTCCAGAAACATCTATTTGTCTTTAATGCTTGATGAACCTCTACACTTACCGCTGCTATCCACGGAGAGTTGTCCCAGCGGAGGGTAGTTACAGCGCTGGGCCAGTTCCTGGCAGTACCACACCAGAAGCTCCCGTCCTGGGTGAAGCGGTTTGATTGTATAAAAGTAGATCTCCAAACCAATCTGGCAGGCAACGAGGTTCTGCTCCCCGGCAGTACCGGCGGGGTTGACATAACGCATCCAGTTGCTTCGCTGTTCGTTCAAGCCGTCGACGATGTGGTGCAAGCGTCCCTCCACAAAGACCTGACACATCCAGGAAAGCAACAAGGAGGAAGATGCATTAGATGATTGGGACATGTTTCTGACACAGCGATGGGGAAATAACAGATGTTTCTTATGCGGCCAGAAGCCCGTTTTCCCAGAGTCCAAATTTTGAATTTTCCCAGAATGAATAATAGTCATGTCTCACCTTGCAAATATTCTTACATGTTGTATGTCTGCTTACTTTTCCAAGCTTGTTTCACAGCTACAACTCATTTATTTATTTAAATACTTATCTATTTACTTATTTATCTATTCTTTTGTTTTTTTATGCCTAATTTTACAACTTACAACTTTTACAACTGGGTTGTCCTTTGAGTCACAGCGGATTGCTAACAGACTGTCTGTGTTATGGCTGCTGAGTCGATGACTTTAGGGTTGCTGACTATTAACGGGAGATGTCCTCAAGCTGTTGATATGTAACATAACCGTTTGCAGGCATGCAGCCACTTCCTTGCTTAGTCAGTATGAGAGCTGAGATGCTACAGAGGCGCGGACAGGCTTATGGTATATTTACTGGCAGTGATACCGCTATCGAGGGGAGAACTGCTGCGTCACTGAAACCAGCTGTGTCTGACCTCAGAAAGTCACCGTGCAAACACATGTGAAACCATCTGATGTACACTTATTTAAAGACACTCCAACGCTGCTAAGTGGAGTCATACTTTAGCAGGATGTTAGACACTGGCCACAACTCATGCCATGCAGCCGCCACAGCCTTGTTGTCAGATGGAGATACAGGATGTGAAAGGTTTTTAGACATGTAGGGCGACGATTTTCACACAAAAGGAGACAAATCCACATTCACACATTCACTTACCCGCCAGAAGTATTTCCTGTTAGCATCTTTCAGCAGCATTTCATTGGTGTATCTTTCCCCCACCAGAGGACCAAACCGTGTCCCCTTAGGAATCAATTCTCTGCATGTGACTCCAAGGACCTTCCGAACAAGAGGCACACAAAATCAACAAAAAAAATAAACAGTTGCGCTCCTAAAACTGAAGCCTGACCCATCCTGATCCATTTAGAAAACTAATGCTAACGTGAGTTCGCTAATGAAGTAATTATACAGCCCTGGGGAAACCTAGTGGTGATAATTACATAATGTGCAGAAAACAGGATGAGGCTTTTCCCTCACACAGTGAATATTTCATTAAGTTATCTTAAGTGTCTCTACCTTATTAAAATTTCAATACTACTGCTGTTTGGCACCCACAGGTGCGAAACCTACTCCCCTCTACTCAAGCATACACATTGTACAGGAGAGTATAGGGTGTCGTGGACACACCCGGACCAGTCATCCTTAAACTTGTTGTCCGGATCTCATTAAGCAATGCTAATGTGTTCTTTTATCTTGAAGCAATGGTTTATGTAGTTTTATTAGGACAATTTATTGGTTTTCTCACGCTTCACTTCCTTTTTCTGACGCCTTAAGTGCACGTGGTCGTGTGTCACACATTAATGCCGCGTATCCTGCTCTGTGGTATTAACCATACTTCCCACATATGTCATATGTAAATGGTTAATAATCTTACGATTACAGAGACTCAAACTGAACCTCACATACAGAAGTTTACTGCGTCCTTTCCACGACTAAGCCACCAGGTGAATCTTATATCTTGTATTTAACACCTTGACATCCCTTTAAGCATACGCTAGCCTACTTTAAATCACCCTAACTGCTACGCACTCCTGAAGGTTGTTCGAGGCGTTATCCATACGCTCTGCTGTTATTGTGTCCTGGGAATCCTTGGAGACTACTAATCAGAGGGACCCCAGGCTTAGTACTGATGGAATGGCCATTTTCTTGGCCTCAACACCCTGAGCAGAGGGGAGAGGCTGAAATTAGACTTCAGCGTGTGCAGTAGCTCCTGTCTGAGGATTGATAAGTGGATGGAAGGACGTTGGTGTGACGCAAACAAATCAGCATATATTGAGATCCTCTTCAAAAGCTGTCGTAAACCCACTCTTTCTTTTTCTTTCTTCATTTGCAATTTGTACCTCGGCAGATTTGGGACAGTGTCGGAGGGCGAGGTTTCTGGGCAAGGAGCGCTCGGCTCGTGTCTTGCTGGCGTTTTCGGACTCTTCCTCCAGAGGATGATCCTTCACGACGTAAGTGCACTTCTCCTCAAAGTCTGACTCGCTCCATGATGCCGCGTCCACACGTTCTGTCTCCGGTGTCGTGCCTGTGATGATTCCGGAGCTCTGTGGTGGCTTTTCTGGGGTCAGCATGGTGCAATACACGGAGGAGGCCTGTAGAAAAGAATCAATGAATTAGAGTTGCCATGTGAAGAGTATATCGCCTTTATCATTTTAACTTAGGTGGGTAAAGAAAACACACACACACACACACCCACACACACACATACACACACACACACACACGCACACACAAATCAAACAACACCAAAGGAAGTCACATTTTGAATTGTGCTAAAATTGGATTCCAGAGTTCTGGCTGTGACACAAAGGCAGCAGCAACAAGTTGTGGATGTCGAGGAGGACAAAAAGTGGCGGGGAATCCAACTTTCCCATCCGTGTTACTACCGGACAAACAAACTTCAAAGTGGGACTCTGTGCGTGCTGCTCCGTTGCTCCCACATACATCCTGTGACTCTCTAAATCACAGCCTTTGGGCTGTGAGGGAGGTTCCTGTGCATGTCAGGCCCAGAGCAGGACCACTTTCACAAGGAAACCAGGGCTCCCAGAGAATCAACCAAACTTCCTCTAAAGTGCCCACAGCCTGGCTTCAGGCCAGCTCTTCTTTCCTTCTGTCTTCCTTTATTTCTGCTACCCATTAAGTCTCTGAGAAAGGCTGCGCACGGCAGCAGCCGGGATGAAGTGGTTAAACAATGTAATTGTACGGAGGGTAAGAATCATGTGATTAAAAGACAATACTCAAAACTTCCCTTTGCAGACTCATCAGCCAGCCTCTGAGATGTGATAGATAAGATAGATACACTCATGTAAGTTCTCATGTGACTGGGCCCTCCTGCAGCGAAACCAAAACCTGAACCTAATAAAAACTTTGAATGTGAAAGGAGATTGTGTGGGACGCCCGTTCCGAAGAACCCGACACAGGATCGCAAAGACATCTGCCAAGTGATGAAGCGCCAGTTCGCCGGGCTTTTTTACCGAAGCGTGTCACCACAGTTGCCTCAGTATGACTGTGAGCACTCACTTTGAAACCTCTGAAGTCAGTGATGCGGCACAAAACATCTTGTGAAAATCAAGACGTGAGTCAACCACACGAAGCGGCCGTTCACGAGGGGGGGGGGGGGAGAGAGACTTTAAACCAGCTGACTCCAAAGGGAACAGTTTCAAGGTTGAGCCAATCATAAAATGATTGCCAAAATTATTAGTAATAACAAAAAAAGGTATTTAAATGGATATTTGCAAACTTACTGTGAAGCCTTGTGAGGAGCCACACATAAGGCAGCCTGTCAGTGCCCCCCCCCACTTCAAGCCTCAGCCTCCCTGAGCAACTGGTGGTTGATCTCTGACCGTCCTTCTCTCACCCAACCTCAGTATCCTGCGTCTGTGAATGAGTTTTGCGCGACTGATCGCTTGAGTGAGTAACTCTTTCTTTTGCTTCTTGCACGGGAGGAGGGAAGGTGTGAGAGAGCAAGGGGGGGGGAGAGAGAAAGAGAGAGAGAGGTACACTCCCTTTTCCGCTTGTCCTCCCCTCCCCTTCTCCCCTCAGCACCATGACTCCTCCTTGGAGAGTGTTTGTCTGTGCATATGCATGTGTCACGCTCTTACCCTGGGGCGTGAGGCTTTCTCTGAAGGGGCGGTGGGGGTGGGGGTGGGGGTCTACCGGCTGTCACACAGCTATGTCCGGATCTAGCCTTCATTTTCTGACAGGCACCCTCTCCATCTTTAGGTGTACCTGTGTCATGTTGTGATGTCCAGGTCCCATCAAATAGGATATGAGTTCACATGGGTCAGTGTGTGTGTGTGTGTGTGTGTGTGTGTGTGTGTGTGTGTGTGTGTGTGCGTGTGTGTTCAGTTGCTGAATGATGAAGACAGGCCACATGGCTGCAACAAAGACATTTCCCTCACAGTCTTCTTGGCATTGACACTTGTTTGTCCACACAGAATGACGCACAATGTTTATAAGTATGAAGAAAGCTATTGTGTGCCCTTTATTGACACTTAATCAATAACTACGGTAACTTTTGTTCCGCCCGTCCTCAGAAGCAGAACACACTGTGTTTTAACCATTTCTAAAGTAAAAAGAAAACATTTCCTTCACTATTTGATATATCCCCCTATTTGCCACCAAAGAAAATGTATAGGAATATTAAAGCAGGGTGCTTTTATCCTGTGTCTTTCCCTTCTGGAGCCTTTTAACCGGTTGGCCCTTCTGTCCTACTTGGTGGAATTTGTTGTTATTCGTCCTGGGCTGGACTGAAGCCCTTGTTTCATCCGTCTCACACATGTCACCTGTCTCTGCCAGCATCCGTTGTGCTCCCGTTGTTCTTCTCTCTAAAGAAAACATTCGATTTGGAAGGCTGCCAAACCCACAAAGGCTTTTCATCCTCACGCCAGCCACACCTTTGAGATGTGACACACATGCACGATTGTCACTGGCTCTGTTTTCGTGTTAGCTCGTCAGTGACATTCTTTCCCTCGCTGTACTTTCTCCACTTCAAGGAATTCGTCCCACTGCACGCCGAGCGCTGCGTAGACGTTGCCTCTACCGTGTCTGCCGAGTTGTGTCACTCAGACTTTCAGACTTCCTGATCTGCACATCACACCTAACCAAGCTACTAATTAGGGCTGCTGACATGAGCCAACATATCATTTTGAGTGCAGTCCGCTGTGCTGCCTCACTATTTCGCAATGCCCTCAGTCATGTCGTTCATCGCCTTCTACTCAACTCTATTCTTTTCCATCCTCTTCCTCCTCTGTAATGTCTCGCTACCTGAACCTTTACACTCATTTGTGCTGCGTGACTAATTCATATATCAGGCCTGTGGGTGTGTGTCGTGTAACGGCCCGGAATTGTATTCAAAACCTGTGATGTTTTGTAGCGTGGACATAAATGTCAGCGGTTGCATACCCAATATTTGGCGGGACATTCTCAGAATGACAGGACAAGGAGTAGGCGTAACGACGGGCCATAAAAAGCTGCATGCCAACGTGAGCCTCTGACAGGAAGTGGACTGTTTAATGTGCATGACAAAGAGACCCATCGCTGTCAGATGCTGGCAGAGACAGGTGACGTATGAGATCACCGATACCAAGCAAATGAAGAAGCACCTCTGGGTTTTTAGTCAACAGGCCAATCAAAAGCTCCCAGAACAACTAAAACAGTGTAAGACTTTGTCTGATGTACAGATTTGTCAGACATATCTGTTTGTTACGCACATGCAAGGATACCGAACGCCGATACCAAGCGCTTCGCCCATTTTCTTGACTGCGTGGTCAAACAGGCCGCTGTCCTGTCCCAGTGCAAACTTGAGCTGTCACAGTTAAGATATTAATGCTTAACTTCCTCCGGCATAACAGATTCTTGCAGATGAAGCAGAGTTGAGGCCAGAGCACCACCGGATTCAGACCCTAAACGGGTTCTTTCTTCACAGGGGGCTGCTGACATACTGACACCATTAGCAATGTGCAAAGATGCGCCAGTTAAACACAGTCCTCTCTATTATCAATGTTAAGTGGAAATACGTTATTCCTGGGAGTCAGAAGACAGAGTCACCAGTAGCGAACACAGACTGACCAGATTGCCTGTAGCTACTCTGTAATAGCAACACTTGTAATAAGCCCTGTAATTTACCAGCCTGGGGTTATTTCTCATTGCAGGGCCACCTCCTCTCCTGTCACCAGGCGAGAGGACAATGGTCTCTGAGTGAGCCCATTTTATAAGCTATATCGCAGCAGGGACGTCCGACACAGCCTCCACCTGTACCTCTCTCCATGTTTTATGGCTGACTCAAGGAGACATCTCACATTCTGTCAACCGCGTCACCGCCGCCCTCTTAAAACGGTGTTGCTCGCTAGTTGTCCTGCTGCTTATCTGAATCCGAAGTTACGATCTGATAACCTGCCCGTCTACATGTCTGTTTCAGGTTCCACAGTGACTATCTGCATTGTACAGCAGAGATACTGGACTTGACTCTGCTTGTGGTTGAAACAAAAAGAAAGAAAACAGGCCGCTCCGGTCTTCTGACAGCATCATTGAGTTGAGATTTGCTTATTTGACACAATTGGAGGAATATGAGGTCAAAGAATGTCTTTTAAGTTGAGAACAAACATGCGATTTGTCTTTCTTCAGGCTTTTCTCTCTTGTTTTCAATTTTAAGGGTAAATAGGAACAAATGTCCGCCACCTATTAGCACTCAACCGGTGGAAGATCTCCCGTTGACAGGCCTGCGGTTATTATCGTGGATCCGGGACTAGAAGGAATGCTCCCGCAGATGTCTGCAAATACAGAGGAAAACCACCCACGTAGGTAAGGAGCATGATTACTGTAGGACCCAGACTCCGAGGGCGTCAAACCCCTGGGTGAAAGATGCCGTCTGAGGTGAGTGGACGCCATACGTAGGCTTTGATATAGACCAGGAGGCACAAATAAACAACCTATGGATTCTGAGGTGATCACTGTCCTGTTATGTGCAATATGCAAGTGGCTTTGGAACACTAATGGAACGGGCAGCTGTTCAGAAGCTCTAATCAGTCTGAGAACTGGACCCAGATATCATCATACCCTTAAAAGCCAAACATCCTCGCTAGTGATTTGCTGTTGACAGAAATGTTTCCCGTTTCCCACACTTGCGTTTATAGTTGTGCCGGACCCATCCCTCAGGCGTCCCGTTCCATTACTAAAGCTTCAGGGACTTTGTTATGTTTCAGTGTTTCTTTTCTTAACACTAAATATGCTTTTGATAAATGAATAATATTCAAGACAATAATTGGCTAAAGTTGTCCAATATCATGAGTGAGTAAAGTGACACACCTGTCACACACACACACAAATACACACACATGTATATATATATATACCTAACATGCACATACATTCTAAATGACAATGGACATGTTGTATTTTCTGTATGAATTAATATAATGTGACTGTTTAAATGCAGCCTACATGAGTATTTATGTGGGGATTCTCTCTGACTCCGTGACAGACTGACAGTGAGGCCACAGCCGACGTCGAGCCATGAACGTACACTGCCCTACGGGGCTTCAGGGGTTCTATAGAGCAGTTGTCAGAGTTATATATGAAGTAGCCGCTAACGCTCCCACTGTTTGGTTAATCTTCTGAACAAACAGAGAGGAGCAGTCGGTGTCTACTCCCTGAGGGCCTGAAAGTAGGCAACATCCTCAGATCCCCTTTAGGAGTGGATTTAAAAAAAAACACCCAAAGCAGGCACATCGGGAGCTGTACATTTGTGAGTGAGGGAATAATTCAACAATTCAACTTTTCCTGTTTGCTGCAATGCCACTGATGCTGTTTGATGTCACCGATGTGATCGTGGACAACTTTATTATCTATCATCTATTTGTAATACCTGAGCAAACATCACCATCATTTTCATTGTGACCTGTATGAACCCTGTTTCAATATTTGGCCCTAACCCCCCCCCCAAAAAAACACCACTTCCTGCCAGTTCGGTCTAACAGATGTAACAATGCAGCGCTGGATGTAGCGCGCCAAACTTTTCTCTTCCGAAACATGCGTTTGCAGACGCACATTCGCGGCCCCAGCCAACAAACCTTGGGCAGCACAATGGGAGCACAGCGCGCGTCAAGCGCTCAGGAATGGCGTCTGCCAGGGCGATCGTCGCGCAGTGACAACATCGGTGACATCACCAGGTGCCGCGCTGTCTGACACTCTTGCTCTGACACACATTCGCTCCATTAAAAAACCAGTCATACAGCACTGTCCTCCACCTGTCTCCAGCGTTACCTGCCCCAGTCATTACAAAGGTCCCTCATCCCCACTGTAAGTGCACATGTCAACAGTGCGATTACAGGGCACGCACGAATATTTGTTTTGCATTTAAAAGGGTAACCTCCTTCTGCATGCAGAAGCGATGCCTTCATTTTCTCGCCCTGCCGCTCCCGAGTGGTTTTAACTCTTGGACTCGGAGAACAAAGCCGGTGATGTTCAAAGACAAAGAAAAGGAGAAGAGACTCGCCAAGGACACACATTTGTCCTTGTTCTCCCCGCTAATGACAAGGAGCGTCTGGTGCGTCTGAGCCCGCCGCTCTGGTCAACAGAGATTTTTACACGAGGAATCACAAACTCCAACTTAAGTGCTCTCTGCTTTGTTGTCCCACTTAGCTCACTCCAGTCTCAGCAATTAAGACAAGAAAGTGTCTCCAGATGTCTGTGGTCAGGGTGTCTGCGAGACAGTTGACGGGAGTGCACAGACAAGTATGACAAGGGGGGAAACTGTTACAAAAGAAATGTAACTTGCTTGAGCAGACAGTTTGCCTTACAGCAGATTTCCATGCACCTCCTGGCATAAAAATACCACAGAGCATGCACCGGCAACCCAAGGCGTCCTGTGTCCTGAGCGTTGCGCCTTTGAGTCCTCGCCTCTTTCACCAAGGGAGCTTTAGGTAACTGGAGTGCTCATTAATTTCCTTTTCAACATGATCAGTACAAACAGTGACCAACATCCGTTCTCCTCGGGGTGACTGAATTAGCCTCATTGACTAGTGTTTTATCCGCTGTGAAGACTCCAGGCGTGCGTGTTTAAGTAGATACTGACAGAAGCTTATTAGACGTGACACCGCCGATGGACCACGTTAGGCTTGTTTGCACAGTTCAAATAAAAGCTCGTGCTTGCTCTTTTGTCGGAGATGAACGCCTTCAACTCAGCATTAACAGGACGGCGTCAACGGTGACAAACACATTATGCATTTCTGTCTTCCGTGCGTGTTTAACAACCCCCCCCACCCCACCCCACCCCCCCCCACACACACACACGCACACACCACCCACCACCCCCCCAACTTGAGCCTCAATAACATCCTGTTGTCTTGGGACATCTGAGAGGCCAGGCTGGACTGACCCTCCACCACATCACACACCGGAGGGGGACAGGACAGGGACTATTATCCCAGCCCGGGTAATGACAGCGGAATCAGAGAAACAGGCAGGAAACTGCGTCCTGTCATCTCTGTACTTAAGAGCGCCTTTATTATTGCCTGCGCATTGTTCGGTGGCGCTGAGATCCCGGCGGACAGCTGTTATTAAGGACGGTGCAAAGAACGGGCTTTGAGGCTGCTTTTTTAACGACCCGGCAGCGTCTCGGAATCGCCCCTATTTTTACTTCTTGAGAGTTGAAATGTTGGTTCTGGTCACGTAGACTGGAAGGATTTCTATAAAATTACATTTACCTTTTTGTGTTTATGATGCCCCTGCCCTGATGGGTGAGGACAATCTGATTGGTTGATGGTGAGACCAAAGACAAACCTTTGGTTAATTACGTCTCTCTCTTAATTGTGTCTCTCCATGTGACTGATGCAGCATTAAATGTTTCGTGCCGTCAGAACCCCCGACGGCGACAAAGGTGATACAAGGCCCTTTGTGAGGGTTCAGTGTGCTCAAGGGCACCTCGGCGTTGCTCTGAAGGTGTTCTGGCACCAGGCCTTGAACCGAGAACCCTCGGCTTCTCAGCCCTCAAGACTCACCTACCACCGCCCTGCATATGTGTGATATAGTATGGAGTAGTATAGTATGGAAACACTCTCTTTAACAGGAAGAAACCTTGAACAGGACCGGGCTCATATGGAGGGACCCTCCAGGTGATGGTTGTCATCCCTGATGGTGGTGCTGCAGGAACATTATGGGATACTGTTGGATATGTCCCTGATGAAATGTATGCACTCTAGATAAACTTTATTTTTTATTTTTTTTAAAACAACTTAAAATTCAACAATCAATTTGGATGTATGAAAAGAAAAAAAACCCCTAAAAACACAGAAGAAGGATGAGAAGAAGAGTTTGTCTAATGAAAGCTGATCACATATAGCATCAGGTGAAAGCTAATGCAGAAAGTCAATTCAGAAAGCAATTTTTCTATGCTATTTATGCTTGTTTTAGCAAATAATCAGCCATGAGCTTCATGAATGGGTTAACCCCATGGTAACCCCACACAGCAGGTGGTCATCCTCCTTTATATAGAGGTGCAGAGACAGGTGCGTCCGGCTACGGCAGACAGATCACTGTTGACTCAGGACAATGGAGGAAAACACTGCTGCAAGTCATCCATGGCAGCGGGCGAGCGTCTCTCTGGGCCAGCTAGACTAAAAAATGCTGAAAAGTGTCACCTGATGAGCACAAAACCTCCGTATTTTAGAGGAATTGCAGAGACTGCCGGTGTTGTCGTCCCTGGGGTTTGTTCTGTGACCCATATCTGCAAACAGGAAGAGATCCCCTTTGCATTATGGGATATTCCCCATTGCAGCTGAAGCAAAAGGAGAAGAATAGCTTTGGGTGTGAAGGTGGTGAGATTGAAAACGTCCTGAGGAGACGAATGTCTGCCTTTAAACGGACGTTATTTATCGATGCGGAACATTTCTTGCATGTAAGGATTCATCACTCGAGAATGTTGCTGTCTGGCCCGCTCTAACATCATTCTGAAAGTAACCGCGCTCAGGAATCTCCTAGAGGGCGTCACACTGTATTATCAGCAATGGTATCCGAACAATGTACTTCCTTATTGTCTTAAACACCCCCGTTTAATTTGTTCTTTCTCGTGATCCCTATCGACAAAGTTGTCAGTCAGAAGTGTCTCTTCCCCTTTTGTTGACCATAACATACTATGAACTACCATTATAAATTACATCCACCTATTTCTTCATTTTATTTGTGACCTCTGAGTGCCTTAACTCACATTACACTTATGTGTGCATAAGCAGACGATGGCTGATAATAATGGTCAAATCAGGGGTGATTGATTAAGTAAAGAGAGGAAGGAAGGAAGGGAGGGGAAGTGGTTGATGAGCAGAGAGAAAGACGCTCTGTCACATAGATAAGCTCGATGATGGAGAGTCCCAGTAGACATAGATAACCTTTCACTGTGGCTGATGTTTTTCTTTCTCTTATGCATTGACTAATAACAACACATTGATTAGTAACAAAGTAATATATACGCGTTCAATACAACGTGGGAAGTTGAAAAAATTGGTAATATTTTACGCTTAAACGGTGTTCGGCCTCATTTTCAGGTAGTGTTTCAGCTCTGTCGCCAGAGGGCGCAATAGTTTTGTCCTGCCCGGGCAGCAGCCGGCAGTGTTGTCTTTGCAGCGCTCTTTGTCTGGGCGTAATGGGCCGTTCAGCCCCCAGACCTCAAGTTAATGAGTATCCCGAGAGTTGTATCAAAACCACTATTTTATCACCTGAGGAAGACTTTTCTCTTACGCTCTTGCCGAAAACTGACCTCCGAAATGTCATTTCAGTATCCGCAGGCTTACCGCGATGATGCAGTTGTAAGTAAACGCGGCTGGTGCTAAAAAGCCGGGCTGCTTCATCATCATGCTCGTTCCAAGATTGCATTGTTAGCATGCTAGTTAGCTTAGCCGGTTCTACATGCCAGACTCTCATTTATTCTTTTATTATCTTCTGCTAACGAAGTGCCACTCTTGCCACTCAAAATTCAGCTTTAAAAGCTGTCATCACTGTTTCGCCCGTCTCAGGTGGATGATTATCATGGATGTAAAGTCCCAGATCCGTACAGCTGGCTGGAGGATCCGGACAGTGAGAAAACACAGGTAGGGGGCTTATTTATCTATCTATCTATCTGTTACTGTGCACCAGTTATTTAAGCATAAAATAAACAGCAAGCATCATTCATAATTTCTTTTTTGAGAATTCAGAATCACCATTTTGACAAACTCGACAGTAAATATTCAATTATTTTCAACGTCAGCTCTAGAATTATACTAGCTACTGAGGTTACAATAACCAGGACTTTTCCTTTAAAAGTGACTGGTATGTTTTTGGGTAGATGGCAAACATCAGACAGAATTAATAGTAGACATCTCAAGAGGTCTTTTTGCAGAACGAGGAGGACATTGCTATATTTGTGTTTTTTTTGTCATTGTCTGTAATGTGTGCATTTCCTTCTTGGTACCAGGCCTTTGTCAGTGCTCAGAATCAGCTGACGCAGCCATTTTTGGAGCGCTGTGAAGTGAGGGACCAGTTTAAGGAGCGCATGACTGAGCTGTACGACTACCCTAAGTACAGCTGCCCCTTTAAGAGGGGGAACCGGTGAGGAGAGTCAACACGGAGCTGTGTGAAGGTCCCAACGTGCTCGGGGAGTACTAACAATGCCTCCCTCCTCTCCCCTTTAGGTATTTTCACTTTTACAACACAGGCCTCCAAAACCAGAGTGTGATGTATGTGCAGGAAAGCCTGGATGCTGAACCCAGAGTCTTCCTGGATCCAAACACTTTTTCTGAGGACGGGACTGTTGCTTTACGAGGTGTGAGAGACTTGGCTTATGAATGATATGTATTTACTCTTATTCTGCAATTTTGCTTACTGTGTATTGTTTTGTTTCATGCCTGTGCTCTGTTGCTATGGTAACACGAAGGCTATGCATTCTCTGAGGACGGCGAGTACTTGGCATATGGTACCAGCGCCAGTGGCTCAGACTGGGTAGAGATCCACTTCCTGAGGGTTGAAGATGCAACGTTGCTTGAGGACCGATTAGAGAGGGTCAAGTTTAGCTGCATGTCTTGGACTCATGACGGAAAGGGACTTTTTTACAACTCTTATCCCGACCAGGAGGGCAAGAGTGATGGTGAGTTTGAGCAGAGTCACTTCACTGCCCCTTTTCACATCGATTGGAACTCATTTTGTGACCCTTCAACGGTAACGGTGCTGCAAAAATAATAACAGGCGTTGTCCTTTAGGCACCGAGACCTCCACCAACCTCCACCAGAAGCTCTACTTCCATGTTTTAGGGACGTCCCAGACTGAGGACATGCTGTGTGCTGAATTCCCTGACCACCCCAAGTGGATGAGTGGCGCTGAGGTCGGTCCAGAGCGGTCTATGTGCCTGTGTTAAATGACAATCAGGGAGGGTTTAGTCATTGGTCGTGTTCTGCAGGTATCAGAAGACGGGCGCTATGTGTTACTGTCCATCAGAGAGGGTTGTGATCCGGTCAACAGGCTGTGGTATTGTGACCTCAAGACCATTCCTCAGGGTATAACAGGTGTGGTGTTCCTTACGTATGTAGATTGGTGTCGTTCTTATGACAATTTATTGGTAACTCTGGAAATGTAGCTGCTGCCAAGCTCACAATCTCTCTTTCCATTATTTCTTTGATGCACCAATAAAATCCTTGCATGTTTAGGACTTATGCCATGGGTGAAGCTCATCGACAATTTTGACGCCGAATACGAATACGTCACCAACGAGGACACGCTGTTCACGTTCAAAACCAACCTGGACGCCCCGCGTTATCGCCTCATCAACATCGACTTCGCTTCTCCGGATCCAAGCAACTGGAAAGAGCTCATCCCTCAACATGACAAGGACGTCATTGGTAAGCTCCTGCAGCCGCCGCCGCCGCCGGAGGATCGAGCTGAAGCAGCAGCTGAAAACGGGACTTGAACCTTCCCCTCTCTCCCTCTGCAGTGTTTGCAACCTGTACGTACTCCAGCTTCTTGTTTGTGTGTTTCCTCCACGACGTGAAAAATGTGCTGAAAATGTACCGGCTGAGCTCTGGGGAGGAGCTGCGCACCTTCCCTCTGGACGTGGGCTCAGTGGTGGGCTTCACAGGACGGAAGAGGGACTCCGAGATCTTCTACTATTTCACATCCTTCCTCTCCCCAGGTACATCCTGTGTCAGATCCTGCTTCAAATTCATGTAGTTTTATTAAAAAAAGAAATAGTTTAGATGACAGTACATGTATGTTTGTCCCCCATCAGCTATCATTTATCACTGCGACCTGACGAAGGAGCCTCTGCAGCCCCACATCTTCAGAGAGGTCACCGTTAAAGGCTTCAACCCTTCAGACTACCAGACCACCCAGGTGAGTCCCTCTATCCGTCCGTCCGTCCTTCCTTCTGTCCATCCTCCTTCAACCTCTGTATCCCTCAGCAGGGCCTAAGAAGCCATACCAAATCCCCCCAGTTGCTGTAAACATAATATTTGGTCTCATAGCAACATGTTGCTGCCTCAAATCACTTCGGAGAGGTGCCAGTGAAATCTTCCTCTTGGTTTGCATTTGCCAGATCTTCTATCCCTCCAAGGATGGAACTCAAATCCCCATGTTTATCGTCCACAAGAAGGGCATCAAACTCGATGGCTCCCACCCCGGCTTCCTCTACGGCTATGGAGGGTTTAATATCTCCATCACGCCAAGCTACAGCGTCTCCCGACTCATCTTCGTCTGCCATCTGGGCGGAGTCTTGGCTGTCGCCAACATTCGGGGAGGAGGAGAGTACGGGGAGACCTGGCACAAAGGTGGTGGGCTTCGTGCAGCCTTGGTGGTGTTTCATTGTCATTTATGTCATCAATAGACACCTTATCAGTGTCTTTCATGTTTCTTTAGCTGGCATGTTGGCCAACAAGCAGAACTGCTTCACCGACTTCCAGTGTGCAGCTGAGTATCTCATCAAGGAGGGCTACACCTCACCTTCCAAACTGACTATAAATGGTGGTTCTAATGGTGGCCTGCTTGTAGGTGCGTACGCTGCTGCTGTTTACTGATGACACATAGGCTAACAGGCGACACACTGACTGTCCACTCCCACAGCGGCCTGCGTGAACCAGCGTCCGCAGCTGTTTGGCTGCGCAGTGGCTCAGGTCGGAGTCATGGACATGCTGAAGTTCCATAAGTTCACCATCGGCCACGCCTGGACTACAGATTTTGGCTGCTCGGACATTAAAGAGCAGTTTGACTGGCTCATCAAGTGAGTGTGCAGTAGCCAGAAAATGCAGCTCTAAACACGGACGTCCAGCTGTTGGACTCAGGTTACTGCAATAAAGCAAATGCTTGACAGGTTGTCAGGTCCATAATGTCTCCCAGCCTGCTGATGAAGTTGTAGCGATGTCTTTTTTATAAGAGCTGAGGACAGATAACAGGAGAGCGAGGGGAAACTCGTGCCTCACTAGGGTGGAGGGGCTTTGTGTGATGATGGGGGTCATTTTTCTCCTGGTAGGGGGTTACGGAGGGTATGTAAACAGCTGGGATTCGTAGCTGCTGTGCTGGGAGTTCATAGTGTGAAGCTCTGATAACGTGCCCACGTCTTCTCATGTGGGACCTGTGTGTTCCCCTTCTCTTTCTTGCCAGGTATTCCCCACTCCACAACATCTGTGTCCCAGAAGGCAACGGGGTCCAGTACCCCGCGGTGCTCCTGCTGACTGGGGACCATGATGACCGTGTGGTACCTCTCCACTCCCTCAAGTACATCGCCACCCTGCAGTACATCGTTGGACGGAGCCCCAAGCAGACAAACCCTCTGTTTATACTTGTGGACACAAAGTCTGGGCACGGTGCCGGCAAGCCCACCAGTAAGGTCATCCAGGAGGTGGCCGACACGTACGCATTCATCGCTAACTGTCTCAAAATATCCTGGGTCAAATAAACCGACTACTGCCAGTTGGATCATATTTGTAGTACACTACTTAGCAGCAGCTCACCCTTTTTATAACTTAACAGCGACACTATCAGGATCTCCAAAAGCACCTACCACCATTGTGACGTATGTGTTTCTGTACAGGCAGCGTTCTAAGCCAACGCGATGATCAGTTTTGTATTTACAAAATGGTGAAAAAAACATAAAACTGCTGCCATCAGTGTGTCATCAGCCAGTAAATGTCAGGAGGTCAGGAGGTGCTGTATCCTGCAGGTGCTTCACAGCAATGCAGTTAATTTATTTTCATTTGTCAGGTGGGTTGATCGAACGTTGAATAACTTCGTGTATGTACCTTTTATTCTGGAGAAACGGTCAAATGCTGTTTACTGGCCGCAGTGCTTCTGTGGATGAAAGTAGCGAGAAAATGTTTGGCGTGTGTGTTCAGTGCATCTGGGCCTGTCACACTGATTTCTACCTCTTGACAAGATTGTTAAAACAACTCAGAAACACACTTACAATAAACTTTGAACGGTCTCTGGACTTCACTATTTTCTTTAAGCATAATAATTACAAAATAAGGTGCAAAAACTGTATGTAGTTGTTTAGATATTTCGTAAAACTACTGCTAAAAACTTAATTTTTATGCGACAAGTACTACTCGGAGCAGCAGTGCCTACTGCGGTTGTCGGTTCGACTGTGTGTCCGCCAGGGGGCGCTCTGTTGGGCTATGAGTGGTCTGAGCGAGACCCTGCACACTTTATAAACACCCTTTCAAGTCCAAAGAATAAACTTCCTCTTAACATTTAAATGGTTTTAAAAATCTGCCATCAATAAGTTTTGTTATTATTACAGAGTGGATCATCTTTACATTTATTGTCTCATAAGGAAGCGGTAGGTTTCAGCGATAAGAGACAGAAATACCATCTAAAGTGCACATGCGTCATACTGCGCTATAGGATATGTACTCACGTTTGTTCTTTTCATTTCCTCGAACTGTAAAATTGTGATTAAAGGAGAAAAAGCAAAGCTATTTAGTCCTCGGTGTCTTACCTGGATAAAGTCTCTTTAAAAAAAAAAAAAGGGAGTCGCTGTCGATACGTGAGTTAGTTTTACCACTTAAATAACAAAAAATCATTTACATTTTTAAACACCCTGTTAATGTCTATAAATTATTGACTGTGACATGTTGCCACAGAGCAGCTTATTCCATCCATGAAAAGACTAGTTTAAAAAAAAAAAATGGGACTTTGAGATAAATGGTTAATGGAGAAGACTAAATTGGTTTTAAAGGTTTGGTTTTAGGACAGTTATTTTTAATAGGTTAAGTCATCAACCTCGCCAGGGCGTGATAGCTCCAAAGAATTGAATTCATTGTTTTTTTTAACTATCTAAAATACTTTTACGAAGAACCTTAGTTTGTCACTTGGATTTGCGCATGCGTGTTTCAGCGATAAACAACCCACTAGATGGCGCTCAGCAGCCGAGGAAACCACAAAAAAACATTTGAGTAAAAGGTTACTTTAAATATAGGGTTTACTTGTATATAAAACATACTTTATATATCGGTCTGTAGGAAGATAAGGTTAGACTCATTGTTGGAATAGCATATAACCCATTTTATAAACAATGAAACACACAGTAAACGTAAAGCTGCATGACGAATTAAGAAATAAAGCGCCGACCGGAAATAGGATGTCAGCTCAGCGGAAGTTCAATTTACTGGCTACTTTTGATAACTAGTCCGTAATTATTACATAATTAGATATAGCAAAACTACCATATTTAAGTACAACGGCCGTAACAATTTCAAATTTGCATTCGCAGATAATGTAAACTATTTTCTTATTTTAATGTAATTATTTCATATATATGTGTTTTCTGACCCCTATAAAGTACCGATTAAAGAAAAGAAATAAAAATTTCGATTAAGAAAAAAATCCCTGGTCTTAGTAAACCTGCAAGGATGCCAGAGGTTTAAAGATAAGAGATGAGTCTTGGGTTCTGAAAAAGGTTCTGCTTTGCTTTTTACTCTTGAAGACGTTTCCTCTTCTCTCCAGAGGGTTTCTTCAGTTCTGAACTCACTGAGAGCAGAGCTTGGAAACAGAACCCTTGTGGACCATTAGTTTTTACTTTTTACCTTGTAGTTTATGTTGTTTACTTTCCGGTTTTATTCTTTTTGATTAGTTTAATGAGTGCGTTTCAGATAATTGAGCTGCAATGGATAATGTTTTTTCCTCCTATAATGTAAAAATAAAACACTGTCTGTACTCAATGGTACACAATAGTGTACAGACCGCACATAGTAATAAATATATATCTGTCAGTGGTACTAGTTCTGCCGCTGGATGCCGAACCGTGCAGGTGAAGATCCGGAGTGAACCGATAGGTGGCGCTATTAAAGCTCCGGTGAAAATCGGATGTCTGATCAGAGTTTTCAGGTTGGGCGTCGTTTTCTTGTTTTGTCCCCCCCCCCCCCTCGTCTCCTTTGAATATTCTATTTTGAGGAATGATATTCCCAGTTCTTCAGTATATATGGCCACACATTAATGCGCATTAAGTAGTGTTGGCCGACATGTTCTTGGATTAATACTCACAGTAATAGTGAACGTGAACAAGCTGGGTGGGGGATGTGAGCTATGGATCTTTATCCACGGGAGTAAGAGGTGGGGGTAGGCTGTGAGAATGATGGGGGAGGCCGTCGTTGCCACATGGTTTGAAGAGTTATCATGAAGCTCGAAGAATGCAGGTCCGAACTCAGCAGCACTAAATTTTCTACACTTTCTTAGCTAAAAACTGTCCTCGAAGACTAAAAATGCAGAATGGTGAGGCGCAGAAAAGGGCCCCGAAGCAGGAGTCAGTATAAAGAGCATTCTTCATCCTCTTGGACTGTTCAGCAATCTGATGGTTGACTTTAGAGACAAATCCAGTTGGCCCCGGCGCATCTTGTGTTACGGTGCCACGATAAAATATTCATTCATGGAAAGTGTCTTTGATTCCAGTCGGCCACTCGGCTTCATTCATCCGGTCGGAATCAGCCTGAGCCAGTAATTCAAACTGGAGCTTGGACAGAACTCGTCATCCCTCCTGTATCAGAGAAATCCCAGGGATTGATCCGCCTCATTCGATTTAGAACGGAGGGGGAAACGGAGGATGTCTGCTCCCTCTCAGACAGGTGAGCCACTTTTTTTTAACTCCCGCAAAATATCTATAGAGTCACAGCTAAGAAAACATGTGCGCAGAAAGGTTTGAGTGTCTCCAGTGACCCCAGATTACTTATTTGACAAGATCGGCTTTTATCGCTCGAAATAACGCTAATATGGCGCATAATTTAGCGCAAACGCGGGCGCACTGAATGCGCGACAAAAAAAGCAATGGCACAAACAAGACACAAAAGGAACACGGCATGAGCACCTTAAAACTCCTTAAACTGGGGCAAAACATGTTGCGGTAAAAAGAAAGAATCGTTCCGGTTGGGAACATTTTCCCACTGGTTCTTATAATATCAAAGAAAATAGTTGGTTGTTTAAAGTTTGAGCCGACGTTTAACTGACCCTTAGACTCTCCGTAAAATACAACACGTATAAATGTTTAAATCGGAAACGTTGAGAAGCAAAATTGCCCCATTGTGCGCAGTTTTTGCGCTCCGGCTTCAGAGCCGCGTCTTCTCCACCCGCTCCCTCTGACGTCACTAGTTCATTCAGTCATTCCCACCTTGTTTACTCCCCCTTTGAGCAGGACTTTCGGCTTGGAAATCCGTTTAGACCAAACATAGTGGCGGTAAACTGAGTTTAAACCTTTTCCTTTTGTCTTTGCCGTCCTGGCACTGAGGCAGACGCGGTCTTCCTGGAGACAAGAAATCGTTTTTAAGAGTTTTCGGGTTGTTAAAAATATTCGGGGTAGAACGTCATTTTTTTGTCAGACCATCAATCACAAACACAAATTAATCTGATTTTGAATAGATAGTTCAGCGTGTGCTGTCTTTGAGATCAAGTGAGCTGCAAGTCCTGCAGGAGATTTTTGTTTGACTTGTTTTCTCCCATGTGCAGCTTTTCCATGCAGGTTTTGTCAGAATTTTCGTTATTTCAAAATATTTCTCAACGAAATCTGAGCAAAAGTTGAAGGAAGAACTTGAAAAAAAGATCAAAACACTTTGAATGATTTTTTTGCAGTACAAAAAAAAAATCTTAAACGAAGTGGAACTAAGATTTCTACCTGATGGGCCTGTGTTTAGAATTAAAACTGAATAATTAAGGATAATTCGCTTTTTTGCATCTGAAGCTTTCTACATGCTTGTTTCATAAAACTAAACAGCTCTGTCGAGTTGATGGCAAGTTTTACCCACATTATTCACACTTCCTACTAAAGAGTATATGAAGTGAAGTGTCTGGTGGCTGGAATGCATGAAGTGAAGCACAAAAAAATATAAGTCCTAGAAAAGAAAAGAGAGACACAAACGCAGTGAACCCTTTGAACTACATTGACAGGGTAAAGGCAAATTTCCTCTGGGAGTCGACAGGGTGAGGAGTGGGGGTTGGGTGGGGTTAGCTGGGGTGACAGAGACCAAAGTCCTGCTCTCCAACAGCTCGAGAGCTTTCCTTGTGCTCACGTGCTGACGCCACCAGAAGTCTTTGATTTTGACCAATGAATCTGATCAGATGAGCTGATTTCAACCCCGAGCGACTGCAGTTTAAGAACTGCAGCGAATTTGAAGGGTGTGATTATATTTAAAAAAAATATATGTGTAGAAAAATATGCATACGCGATAAGGAATGATGCAGGACTTTTAGTGGGGGGGCACCATCAGCGGTTATTCTCATGATAATTTAGGTGGTTTTTATTTTTTAGTCTCTTATAAGTCCATGTTTCCCTTATGTACGAAGGGGCTGGTGAAAATAGCATGATTGGTTTATTTTGTTTTGTTTTGTACAAATGAATATGTTAATAAACCTAAAAAATAAATTCATAGACACTTATTTTTTACCTGTTTCTATTATATCATAAATACATAAATTATCTACTCATAGTTCAGAGCTCATTTTGTTCCATATTAATCCAAATAACCAACCAAATATAATAATAAACATGGCTATTGTAACTTTTTGGATTTAAAGTATAATAAGACATAAAATATAAACTTAGTTTAACTTTGAATTCATTTGATACACCTTATATCGAATGAGGGACGAGATGATTTTCCTTCATAAGAAAAACAACTTTAGAACCTTGTCTAACTTTTGCGGGGGTGGATTCTCACAGAAAAGAATGAAAAGGCAGCAGGTTACTGGTTTTGTTTTCATGGTCGCAGAACAAGTGATGTGGAGAAAAATGCAAACTTCTCATTTCTGTAAAAATATGCATCAAAAGTTTGGGAAGGAAAGTGACTTTGATATTTGCCAGCGTCTGAATATTTATCTGCAGATGAAGACAGGGGGCCGAAAAGAGAATTCCGTTCTGCAAACTTGAAAATAATTTTAAAAGTGCTGTTTCTACCCTAAAATTTAGTCTGTTTAAAAAAAAAGAGAAAAACAGAAAAAGTTGGCGTGCTTAAAATGTTTTTACTCTGTGGCATCAACATCAATTTTTGGTGTCTTGATTTTACATGAAAAAAAAAAATCTTAGAGATGGATTTAAAAAATCAGATTGATTTTTATTTCCATTTAATCCTTGCTTATTCGTATTGCGCCCTAAACAAGAGACCAATCTCAGCCCTCGGTGAGCTGCTCAGTGTGTGTGTGTGTGTGTGTGTGTGTGTGTGTGTGTGTGTATTTTATGGGATGCTCAGAAAGCTCACGTCAGGACATGAGTGAGTGTATAAGATCTGACACTAACATCCAAACTAGCTGTAATTCTGTGGCCATTCTAGGAGACGCCTCTCAGCATCTTCAAAAACATGGCCCTTTTTGTGTGTGTGGGGGCTGGGACGGCGGGTTTGGGGGTAGGGGTAAGGCTCATGAATTCCAAAGGGTGGGCTCTTTAGCTCCGGTGGGTGGAGATGGGTTTGTTGTTTCATTCCTCAATGTGTTTTCCCTCTTTGCTCCTAGCTGGGAATAACCCCCTGAGAAACATCCCAATAGAGTATTGCAGCCTCTCGCTGGACATGTGTTTGGTTATTGATCTGCTCTGCAGCTTTGTGACCAAGTCTCTGGCAAGTGTTTATAAAATCTTGAACAGAACTTGCACTTGATTGTGCAATTTTTTTTTTTTGTGAGACTATTATCTCACTTTAAAAAATAAATAAATAAATAAAACAAAGCAACAAAAGAACAAAACCCGTACAAACCAAAACCTGGTTCTCATTTAGAGCAACAAACTATCGCTGCACCATTTTTATTTTATCTGATTCAGCCTCCAAAGAGCTAAAAAAGCATCCAGCTGATGGGCTTCATGCACGACCATCAGACGACCAAACGCATCATTTTTTTAGGTTTGTTTTTCTGGGTTTTGCAGCCACATTCCAAAGCTGTGAGTTCAGCTTTCCTCGGGTGCCCACGATGATGCTGGGAGGTAACTGCTCCTACGTTGGAAACATGAGCTCAAAAACAACTCGTGTGTGTAAGAAAAGTGAGGACAAGCTCACTTTCCTTATTTCATTTTCGCTACTTTCTTTTTTTTTGGGGGGGGGGGGGGGGGGGTGGGGGGCATAAATCCTAAATGTTTATTGAACTGAAACAAGGATCTGTATGTCTCCATGTTTTAGTGACGCAATAATTCCGCGTCTCATTGAGTCATATATATCTGGTCAGAGGTTCTATTTTGCGACGGTCACATGATAACAATGTGTCACAACTGTCATGCAGACGCGAATTGGGCGGACGAACACGCGCCGTAAAAAGCCCAATCCGTCTGTTTCCGTGTGTTTTGTTGTTCCCGCTGCCATGACGACACCAATTAGCCACCGAGGAACCATTAAAATTTAATCGAATCCCATCTAATCTCATCTCGGGCTGTAATGGGCCTCGTGGAGCTCCTCACCAGCTCTTTGTGATGGACTTCCCCCCCCCCCCCCCGAACACCTCCGCCATTAGAACCGCGACGGAACCGACGCGACGCTCGCCGCGTGTGACGGTGCGCGCGCCGCGAGAGGTCACGAGGGCGAGCGCGGGGACCTTCCGCGGAATCGCAGGGCATAAATTAGCGGCGAGAAAGCGCGTAATTGACAAAGTCACGTGTTCTCACTACGGGAACGGGCACAGCCAGCTCGCGAGCGAATGAGAGCGAATGAGAGAGAGAGGCAGGGAAGAAGGGAGAGAGAGAGAGAGAGAGAGAGAGGGAGCAGTACAGAGGTGGCGAGAGGGAGGAAAGGACTGGAGGGAAGGCAGAGAGACATGAGAGAGAAATCAAAAGGCAGGACGCACGCCGTACCATGCGAGCGGAACTAGGCAGCGACGGGATCGAGGATGTCGGATTAATGGTGACTGGCGCAGCCCGTTTTCGCAGAGGAAGCTTCTCTATCGCAACTTGGGCGCAGAGGGTCCGCGGGGAAACATGGCCGAAGGTTATTCTGCATTTCTTTTTTTTCTCTATTTTGTTTCCACGCTCTCTCCCCTCGACTGAGGAAAGAGAGGAACCGGTTTGGGAAGGAGGGCGCCGGGGAGGGGGGGCAAGGTGCACCGTGGTTGTTGTTCCCGACCTTTTTTTATTTTTTTTTAAAAAAAAGAAGAAAACCAAAAAGAGAAGCACATGTAACGATGTGTCGCTCCCTTTTGCACCGTGGGGTGGTTTGTGTTTGTTGGACTGACTTCTCGGGGCTGGCGGGGGGGGGCAGGCTACACCTGCCCTCCAGATCCAGTAGCTTACAACTCCACGACGTGCTGTAGATGCACGATGTTGGGGGGAGGGGGGTGAGAGGGGTGAACCCCCCTCACAAGTTGCGCAGGCCCGTGCACCAATCGGCCGCGTTCATCTGTCACCGTAACAAACAACTTTTTCCTTTGGGGGGGGCTGTTTACGCCGATGCACGCCGGGTCCTCTCGCCACGCGTTCCCGTGTTGGTGAGAGGCGGGTGCAGAAAATGTGCACCGGCCCTGAACTTTACCGAGGGAAGGGGGGTTCAAACAACACGCTAGCAATCCTCTTCTTCTCTCCGTGCCCCCTCCGGATCCCCGGTCTGACTCCGTGTCCCTGTTGCAGGAGGGCCGGGTAAAGGTGGCGGAGAAAACCCCGCCACGTCCGCCGAGCGGGAGGACCAACGTCGACCTCAGATCCTGTCCGGATCGGGCTTCTGCAAGTGGTTCAACGTCCGGATGGGCTTCGGATTCATTTCAATGACGAACAGCGAAGGAAGCCCCGTCGATCCACCTCTGGATGTTTTCGTCCACCAAGTAAGTTGAAGCTGGAATCGGACAAAAAGCAGATAAATAAATGTTTGCACGGGAGGAGACGCGGGGGGCTGAAATCCAAGGCCGATGTGCGACTTGGTGACTTCGCTATTCTCCAAACACTGATTACAGAGTGTCATCCGGGTGTTTTGTATCGCCTGCCTGCAGTCAGTGGGGGGAAGGAACGCCAGGTTTCCTCTGTGGGCCACATGCGTCCAGCTCACCCCCCCTCCCTGCCTCTGCAATGCAAAGGAAGGGGAGGACATGTCGTGTGGATGTGCCACGTTCGTTTCACGCTTGGACAGCAGCTGTCATGTGAAGTGTCCCGCACCGGTCTGGGCTGGTGCCTTTTAGGAGAACGGGCTGTTGTCTGCTGTTGCTTTTGTAACATCACGCAGTTTGAAATGGCTCCGACGTGCACGTTTGAAATGGCTCCGACGTGCACGCACACCTGGGGTCTGGGGTGGCTGGCAAAGGTATTCCCACCTTCGACCTTCGCCACATTGTTTCCCACAATCATAAATAGATTTTTATTGGAATTTTATGTGAAAGACCAACAGTTTTTAAATTATGAAGAAAATCCTACACAGTTAAAAAAAAAAAAAAAGACAAACTAAAACCTACAAGGACAGAAGTCTGTGAACTTCCAAACTTAAAAATGAGGTGGTTTGTCCCAGTGTTTCACACCTAGAAACCGGAATTTGTGCCCATTTTCCTTTGCAAAGCTCAGCCAGATTGGATGCACGGTGTTTGTGACGGCAGTCTTCGGATCTTGCCACGGGTTCTGGGTTAGATCGAGATCCTGGCTTTGGCTTTATGTTCAGGGTCATTGTCCTGTTGGAAGGTGAACCTCTGCCCCAGTCAAGTCTTTTGCAGACTCCGGTTCCTCCATCTTCCCTGTCCCTCCTGAGAGAAGCACCCCAGAGCTCAGTGCTGCCACCCCCCCCCGATGTGGCACCTTCTTCAACATGTTCGCTTTCCCCACATGACTCCTGGAAAACTGCAAATAGAAGTTCTTATGGTTTTACTTTATCGCTTCCTTTCTTCTTCCCGCTCTTCCGTAACGGCCAGATTTGTGGCCATGTGAGGTTTTATCAGGATGCAGAATGATGTTTTCAGGCCGTCTGACTGTTTTAGATGCAGGAAATGTTTTCCCACTGTGTCGACCTTTTGAAATAGCATTATTATTCCCTGGGAAGCTATAATAGACACTTTCTATCTTGCCCTTTGAAGTGTGCTGTACGGAGCAGGCTGGGGGAGATTCCGGGTCAGATGTCAGGAGTAATTTAACAGTATTGGAATCATGGACCATAGCTAAAACGGAACATTTTCAAATATGACACTATTCCATTTTTGACAAACAGTGTGCATAAATTTTTTTAATTCTAAGGAACATTTAATAAGTTATTATATTTCCACATTTTGATTTCTATTGATTTTTTGCTTAACACTTTTGATTGCACAGTTGTGATTTTTACAACAAAAGCTAAGCCGTTAATTCCACAGAGTTTACCATCAAATGACAAATCAAATCGTCTTTATTTCTAATTATTTCTACAATCAAAATTGTCTCAAGGCCCTTCACAGAATCCCAGGGCCTGATTCAATGTTCAGCGTACTGGAATCTTTTTCTGATTATTTTCTGTGCAAAAAAAAAAAAAAAAGAAAGCTGAATTTCACCTAAATAATTTGAAATGTGCATAAAGTGTGTACATCCACATCACATCTGTAATAGTCCCGCTGAACTATAATGCTCTACAGTATAGTTGTCAGTCCATCAATATTAAGGAACAAACATTTTTATGTTTTCAAAGTGTAGCCCATAAAGAGCAAAAACAGCAGCTGGCTTGGTTGAACTATTCCGTTCCTGTCTTCAGCCTGAAGCCACTTGGGCCTTTTTCCCCCTCATTTTGGTCCTTACGAACCAGCTGGAATAAAGCATAATAATAAATAAGAAACCGGTCGATGGTGAAGGAGCGCTCTCCAATCTCTGCACCCTGGAAAGGAACAACATGTTGTGTTGGTACCAGAAAGAGGAAGGAGCGATGTAGAGGAGAGCATGAGGAGGACAGGCCAGAGAGGAGGAGCGAGGAGGGCTGGGGGGGCTCTCAGTAGTCAAGGAAATCAGAAGTGAGCGACGTTAGGAGCAGGAGGGGTGTGTGTGTGTGTGTGTGTGTGGGGGGAGGAATCAACAGGAGGGTCTCTTCCTGGGAAGCCTCTTTATTTGATCACTTCCTTCTAGAAGGTGTGTGTGTGTGTGTGTGGGGGGGGGGGGGCTGTTTTACGCACCATAGTACCCCTCTGCTGCTTAGTGATTTCATATTGCACGTTCATTATCTGTCTGTCAACCCATATACCTGGACTGTGTGTGTGTATGTGCACGTGCGTGCGTGCACGTGCTCTTGTGTGCTGGTGCAGCTCCTGAAGGGACACTAGGGTGGTCCCTTGCCACTCTTTAAAAAGAGGAATTGCTTTAAAGACAAAAAGGCGGGGAGGTGTGTGTGTGTGTGTGTGGGGGGGGGGGGGGTTGCTGTTGCTGTTGCCGTTGCCGTTTGTCACTATGAAATGTTGACCAGTTCTGGAGCCCCCGTACATGCACACGTGCGGCTCCTACGTCCTGCCAGCCAGATTGTCTGTTTTAAGACTGTAATTTCTCCCCCTTCTTGGTGAGTACGAGTGTGTGCTCAAAGGAGGGTGTGTGTTTTGTGTAGTGAGGTTAAAGTGGGCCCCTAGTGAGATTAACCTCTGGTCCGTGTCACCGTTTGGCATGCAGGCCCCACCCATCTCTGCCTTCAGATAGCCAGTATCTGGCTTTGTCTCTCCTGCAACACCTCCCCACCCCCACCCCACCCCACCCTGAACCTCCTTCACCAAGCCCACCCATTTCTTCTGCACACCAGAAAATGCGAAAAGAAGAAGAAAGCCTGGTCATGTGACTTCCTGCCGAGCTGAAAACACACAGCGGTGGTGATCAGGGAGGGGGAGGCAGCCCGGGGTTAAAGATGAGCCACCGTGAACGTTAAAACAAAAGCCTGTGGTGTCAGATATGTTTCAGTCGGCCGGTTATTGGTCTGGTCCTCTTTTTAAAAGAGGCACAAGTGAGAAATGTTTGGGTGTTTCGCTGCTTGGAAGAGGTTTGGGTTTTTTTCTTTTTCAGCGCTCTTGAGAATTTGATATTTTATTTGTGTCATTTCTGGAATTTAAATCGATGAAGGGCTTTTAATGGCTATTTTAAATCTATTCATTCTTTTTTGAAAAAAGAATTTTCAGGAACTATTGTAAAAAAAACAAACAAAAAAAAACCCCACCAAAAACATTTTCTATTTAATAAATACTTAAATGGTTCTTAAAGTTGTACAGGTAAATATTTTAGAAATGGAGGAGCAAAACTTTACTGAAAGTGAACGTATACTCTTCATAGAATTTGGCAAAGTAACAGATCATTTTGATGGTTTAAATTTTGATGGTTAAATGAAGAACACCAGTCAAACGGGTTTGAATTAGCTGCAGTTCTGCTTCACACTCGGGTATTGAGAGAATCCCAGTTTCCATCTCGGATTCTATTGCAGCGCCATTGAGATAATGAAACTGGTCAGATTATTGAACTGTGAAACGTCTCGGTTAGCGGGGGACTGGGCAGAGTTTGGCAGGTGGTCAGGCTTCTCTTTCACCACTGGTTTCCACCCTGTTGGGTTCTATCTGCTGATATGGACCACTAGCGTCCGTGTAGCTTAACCTCTAGCAAGCGCCGTCTCGGTCACATTCGGTGACACACAAACCCAGCTTCTTCTTTCACTACAAAAGGATGGAGCGCAGGGCTCTGTGTGGACCACCTTTGATTGAAAGCATCCCATAATTAGCTTGTGGTTGCCACAGAGCGAGGCTGGTTGAAGGACGTTGGATGTCCTCTCCCCCACCATCCCCTCGCGATAGCTTCCTGTATTGATTGTTTGTCCGGGTGATGACGTGGGAAAGGCTGATGAAAAGGTCTATTTCTACCTAGGATACATTATTGATCGCGAGCTCCTTCCTACACACACACACACACACACACACACTCTCTCGCACAGAGCTATGAGAAGGTATTTATTACATATCGGAAGCTTGTTGGCAGATTTGAGCTGTTTTAGCGGACGTTGGTGCCAGTTAATGCAGACTTTAGCTGCAGTTGGACTTGGTGTGGTCCTTCTTAAAGCAGGCAGTAGGTGGTTCTGGGATGGTTCTACCAGTGACCCTCACATTTCTACTGGTGACCTGTGGGGCTCCTGATCAAATGGGGGTTTTGTTCCTGAGCTTCCCCCCCAGGTCCAACCACTGATCGGCAGTTGCTCCTCCATTGGAGCTGAACAGAATGCTGGAGGCATTTCCATGAACGCCCCTCCACCTCCCGATCCTCCTCCTTCATACGAACCCCCCCTTCCTTTCTCCACGCAAGGCCACTCCTCCATTTTGTTTTCGCCCTCTCGCTCGCTCGCTCTCTCACTCTCGCTCTGATGCTGCCTCCTTCCCTTTTCCCGACTCTACCCTTTCCTGACCTCGGTGTGTAAATTGAAACGGGTCAGGCAGCCGCGAAAGACCCCCCCCCCCCACCCAAAAAAAAAAGAAATGTGCATGCACGGGCTGTGAGGACACACTGCTTTTATTACGTAATTGTGGAGCCACTGAGATGTTGCAACCACATGTTACATGAATAAAACCCTGATGGACCAAATGATCTCTGGTTCCACATTGGTACATAGTGGGCCGTGATGGGGAGGGGGGCTGTGACTAAGGCCTCAACTTTGAACCCGAGAAACGGGCGACTCATAGATGAAGGAAGGGGAAGAACAGGAAGTGCATGTGAGTCACATGGTGGAGGGGTAGTAAATGATTATTCATCATTATTCACCGAGTCCTTCAGCTGGTTCTGATTTATTTTCTACCCATTTAGTTTTCTGTTGAACAAGATCCAAATATGACAAAGAGGGGAAAGGCCCTATTTATTTTAATTCAAAAACACTGTTGTTAAAATGTATGAAACCCTTTTTATTGTTTTTAGCTGCTTGTATGATTCTTTTTATGTTATTTATAATTGTATGTTTTATGCTTGAGCACACGTGGGTTTAAAAACACCCCCTGAATATTTGGAAAATTCAAATCCATTCATTTTAGATCATCTGGCAGGTGTTAATGCTGCGCAACAATCCTTTGGCATTCTTGAAATGAATTTTCCATCGAATACCGGCTGACGCGGAAAGATTTCTGGGTTTTCGGGTGTCAGGATTTGCAGCACTGCAGCCTTTTTTACTGATCACTCGATTTAACAAGATCCGTGGATTTTGCTCTGAGGTGTTTCTCACTTCCAACAAATGGAATTTTGCAGCCTTGATCCTTGCTTTTGAAACATTTTTCATTTTTTAGCGTTGGCTGTGATTGTGTGTTGTACACCAATTTAAAATAGTCTCATCTTTTCTGCGTTAAAAAAATAAAGACGGAATGTAAATGAATTGCAGTCTTTACATTTTTGACATCTATTTTCTTACCTTTTTTAAAAATCCATTTAAAACTACTTAATCCCCTTAGTCCACAATATTCTTTGTCATGTTTTAGTGCTGTGGTGTTTGGAGGGAGGGTTCTTTCATACATCTCTTCCTTTTTACTCTTTTACATGTCCATTTATATCCCATAATGGCTCCCCTATAGAGAACCTTCCATTTCAGTGTTGACGCTGACATTACAGCAAAGAAATGCTGCTGAGCACACTCTCCCTCCCTCCCTCCCTCTCTCCCTCCCTCCCTCCTCTTTGCCTTCACATTCGCTCCTTTCTTTTGTGTCTCCTACACGCAGGTGCAGAATTTACAGATAGCTGATGTTATTTTTAGGCTGGGATGTATAGCAGGTTGGCCGCAAGCTCGTGTGGGTGTGTTTACCTATGCTGAGGTCTGCGGGGTTCGCTGCGACTTGCATGAGGTGGGCGCCAGGTTTGCCGCTGCGCGCGGCCAACGGCTCGTGGAGCAAACGGTCGGTCGTGTATCTACCAAAATTCCAAAGAGACTGATGGCAGCGAGAGGAGACTTGCAGGTCAGGTTGGCCTCCTCTGCCTACAGAAGATATAGGAAGTGGGGACTGCGGGGCGTAGATAACGGCAGCGCAGCGAGGGCACCCGCCAGATAAACGCTCTCTCGTGGGCAGCTTGTGGTGGCAGTTGGTCCGGGATGCAGAAGACTCGCTCCACGGTATTTGGAGCAGCCGTTTGCGCTGCCGGATGTTGCGCGCGTGCATCACCAACACCCACAGGAATCTTATGGTTGTACTTTTGTAGAGGGGAAGAGTGTTTCGGAGCATTCTTCTTGCTCTTTAGAAAGTGCCGCAGCAGCCCTCGCATGTCAACGCTGAGCTTTGTTGGACAGAATCTCAGACGGGCGAAATTGAGTCGTTGGCTAATCATTCAATGATTCCTAATGGTTCACAGGTCCACAATCATTTCAATGATTTTCATAACTTTAGTCATAAATAATCTCACATTTATGGATTCTATCACATGATTCCTTCTTAGTCAGCTGCATTGAAACACGGCAGATCTCATTTGACCCTGAAGCTAGCACGAACACGTACGTGGACTGATGCAGCCGGGTCCCTTTGACTGACATACGGACTTGTGCTGTAAAGTATCCGCCAGCACTCAGTGGATAATTGCCTTTCTTTGCCTCCCAACAGAGCAAACTGGTGATGGAAGGTTTCCGTAGCCTAAAGGAGGGAGAGCAGGTGGAGTTCACGTATAAGAAGTCCTCGAAGGGTCTGGAGTCCCTGCGGGTGACGGGACCTGGTGGGGGACCATGTGCAGGCAGTGACAGGAGACCTAAAGGGAAGATCCCACTCCAGAAACGCAAACCAAAGGGAGACCGGTGAGTTTAAATAAAAGGAAAAAAAAATTGAGCCATTTGTCCTTCATCTGAAATGACTGTTGATTGGACGATACTGAACTTTCATGTAGTATTTTCAACATATGCTCTACGTGAGATTGATGGCTCCTTTCAGATCATAGTTGGCCTGTTGCTATGGTTATTGTGCACCATAATGAGGAATCGAATACAGCCCTTTTCCTTCCATTGACTGCCATTTAAAAAAAAAAAAAAAAAATCTATATTCCAGCTTGTTAGAATCTGCTTGAACGGTCTTTATATGCACTTCAGTATAGAACCCACCGTAATTTGTGCTCAATGTAGAAAAATGCCAGAGCCCTTTTTTATTATTATTTAAATGTCTCATGGAGGGACTTAAACATATCTTGTTCCTGAAGCAGAAGAGGATGTCCTCTTTAAATTATACGCAGTAGATAATTCACCACACAGCCTGGGTACATATATAATATGGGAGGGAATGGCTGGACTGAAGGCTCGACCTACTCAACAAGGTCAGCTTCTGGCTTCTTAATGCTCCTCTCGCTCCTCCTACAGTATAATTTCATGGTTCTGAGGTGTGAAGAAAAGAGCTAATTTGATCAGGAGAAACTGTATATAGGTGTATGATTGTCTTACACAGCTGAATAATTCAGGTGATGTGAGATAAATGAGCTGGGGTCACTGTTGGGACAAGGTCTTTGTCCTCAGAGGTTGGGAGCATTGGAGACAGCGTGGCGTGCTCTCATCCGTCCTTCTCAGCTGCTCTGTGTGAGCTGGTCAATTCCTTCCCAGTGCTTTTCCAACCGGGCCTTTTTATCCGTGTTTCCTGTTGAAACACTTACATTTGCAAGGGAGTCATAACAAAAGACAGGCTATAAATGCTGAACCTGTTCTCCTCATATTCACTTGTGCAGCAGAGCTGAGCTCACCAATCTGTTATTGGACCTGTAATACCTTAATGTATCTGAAAGAGTTCTTTCATTGCATACCATGAGCCATAGAAATAAATCAATTTTTAATACGTTCCAAGGACGCAGGAATCCCGTCGGTTCTATGAATTGAATTCACCGAGAGCCTGAATAGTCAGTGTGCATGAAAGCTTGATCAAAGATCGCCAATTTTGTTGTATGGACCCACATTCTAATTTTTTTCATACCCTTCATGTCAAATGTAATACCCCAGGGCAGTTGGGCACGTCACAGCCCGCCCCTCTGCTTCATATCCTCTATCATACTGCCATCTAGTGGTAAGGTCGATACATGAACGTCTGTTTATTTTCCCCCACATCCGCAGTTGTTATAACTGTGGAGGGCTGGATCACCATGCCAAGGAGTGCGGACTGCCCCCCCAGCCAAAGAAATGCCACTACTGCCAGAGCATCACGCACATGGTGGCTCAGTGTCCCCACAAGGCGCTGGCGCCCGGCTCTCAGGACCAACCCCCGTCTACCTCGGCCTTCGGTCCAGGGACTGCGCCCTACCTCTACTCTCCAGAGGAGGAGGAGCACGCCGGCTCTTCTCCGCTGGAGGGGTCCTCCTCCTCCCCAGAGGAGCCCCACACACGAGGCCCCCGGACCCAGAGGTGGAGGAAATGCTGAAAACGACCCACAGGGGGCAGTCCTTTCAGCACCAACCTCTGACTCTTGTTTCTCCTGTCAATCAAGGACACCTGAAGCCCCACCCACCCACCTCATCTACCTCACACCTGGAAAAAAAAATCCTTTGGTTGTTTTCTTTCCTTCTGTAAATTTTCACGTCTCTAACGGGGGTGCAGCCACGTGCACACCCCCCCGCTAGCCTTGACCGTGCCCAGTTTCCTGTTCCAGTCACTGCTGGTTTTGACGGTATGAATCTTGTTTTCATGCCTGCCTGTTTTTGATTTTTACCTCATGGAACTTTGTGACAGCTGATTTGAATGCTTTACTACTTACTCTTAATGGTTTCAAGCCGCAGATGCTCAACATGAAGGTTTTCCTCTCTCCAAAACGGTGCGAGGCATCTCCTCACGCAGTAGCTCGCCTCTACATGTACCCGCACCTCCAAGCGATAGTCCAGCTTTGCTCGCCGAGCTTTTTAGTGATTTTTTTTTTATTTTATTTTGTGAAAACCATCGAGCTGCTGATGAGACGGGCAGAACCGGCTGACTGTGGACCGGCGCCTGAAAGCAGCGCGTCGTTGCGTGGGCGTGCGTTTCAACGCTCGCAGAGCCGTCAGACTTGAATGGCCTCTTCCCCAGGTGCGAGTCAACGCTATTAACCTCCAGTTTTTGGTGTTAGATTTAGATACGACTTCCTGTAATCGTGCTAAGCCAGCCTTAGTTTCAAATTAACGGTGACAGTTGAACCTCCATTTTTGGTTGTTACATATTTAGTTGAGAAATAAGCTTAAATCATAGTTTTAAGTCATTAATATATATGTAAAGTGACGAGATTTAATTAAAATTCTATTACCTTTAATTAATGCTTATATAATAGCTTCTACACAGGGGACTGGGTATTACATGGGATTCTGCGTGGGTGTTTGCAACAACTTGTTACTCTCTCTCTATTTAGCCCCTTTTAATCCCAATCAAGCATTTTTTAAAGCTCACGTGTTTCTCCTGAGAAGTTGAACCCAATTAGCGACTCCAGCACGACGGCTGCCTTTGTGGCGTCGGACTGTGCTCTTGGTGCTGCTTATTACCTCTGAACTGGATATCACAGAACCTCCATCCGTGCACCGGGCAGGACACGCGTGCTCCTCTTTGGGTTGGCGATGCCCCCTGTGCTGCTGCTGCCGTCACACCCATAGAGAGAGAGAGAGAATCCCAAGTGTGTTTTGATGGCACAACAACTCTTCTCTGACCATATTGAATGTGAAAGAAAGCTCACCTGAAGTTCCCGTCGCGTGGCTTCGGAGTCGTATCTTAATGTTCTGACAAATCAATGGCGATATCACGTTATAATCTTTTATTTTTTTTTAATTTTCAGCTGCTTTGGTGTATTTCTATACCAGGGTTTGGCTTCTGAAGGCCTTTTAAAGTTGCTGAAGTGCTGCCTCTGTCGGAGCGGGGGGGCGCCACCGCCGCCGCCGCTTGTTTTTGTTTCCTTGAAATGTACAGCTTTGTGAATGTGCGCATTAAAACTCCGGATCTCCTCCACGCAGCAGGACAGCGAACGACCAAACCGCATTTTTATACGACCGGCATCTTTTATATGACCTATTTTTTTTAACATTTTCCACACAATCCTCTCAGGATGATGAACTGTTCTCAGGGAATTAACCAAAAAAAAGTGCATTTCATTCTTTTGGGAATCATCCACTGACCGACTCCACAAAACCCTGCTCAGCGACGGCGAGGGGACCCGCGGCCGCACTGATGTTAGCAACTACCTCTTGAGTTACACATTTGCATTTCTTTATATTTTTGGTGTGTTTTGTTATGAGCTCCTCTGATTGACTGTAGGTCACTGTTCTCCCGAGGTGTGAGGAATCCCCCCTCACGTTGCCACAGACCCTCCCCCACCCCCCCCACCCCCGTTGCTTTTCTTCTTCTACCTAGCCAAACTTTTTTTGTTTTGTTTCAATTACAGCAAAAACCTACCTCGTATCTGTTCCTCCACAAACTCCGGACCTCTTCTCAGTCCCTTCTACCTCCTCCATGCAGTTGTTGGTCACGTGACGCACAAGAGTCCAGTCCTACAACCTCAAAGCTTTTTTTTTTTTAAATCTTTGATGGATTCCTGCAGGCGTTTGGTGGCAGCCGGTGTGTGTGTGTCTTTGTGCCCTGCAGGTGGCCGGTGTGTTTACCTCAGATTGTTAGTTAAGCTACGAAGGAATGCTGGGATTGTACTTCGCACTAGTGACTCGTCTCGTCAGGTCTTCAGGCTCATTTTCTGGATGGCCTTTGACAACCAGTTTAACTACCAGTCGTGTCCTTGTGTGTTTTGTAATCTGAAATCGGTAGATTTAACAGTCATGGTGACATTGCAGAGACATCATTGTAAAAACAAAAGTTTATTAAGATGAATATAATCTTTTAAAAGATCAAAGAGCGGGAGATTTTAATGTGACCTTAGTTTTATGAGCAGTGGGCCTGTGTCTTTTTACAGCAGTAAATAGTGATAGTCTTGTTTTTAGTCGCTTTTCCTCCAATCACTGTAACTACTGATGGATCTCGAATGTTTCCCGTTTAGTATTCAAAGCAGCCAAGCGGATCTGGCACGCGGGGGAATAACGCCCCCCGAGTTAGAAGTGATTTGTTTTTACGTTCGCGGCTGCCTGTTGGACAACGAGCCCGTGCTAATGCTAAAGAAGCCCACGTGGCTTTGATCCATGCAATCATTAGAACTAATGCAGAGGCTCGTATTCAGGTCCAAACTGTCCTGTTTAAAAGGAAATGCAAATGAGCGCCGGCTTCTGCCGTCACTTACGCCTAAACTCCATTAGCGTCTTCACTGGGAATTAAAGCTAATGCGGGGCTTCATCCTTTCTCTCCTCCGGTGTTAACGGAGGCGAGCGCTCGCCCGTTACAGGCCGTCTTAGCTCCTCATCGGAGAGCCCGGTTCACGTCTGTTTGCATTCTGTAGCTGACCTTTAACCTCTTCATACATCACAGCAGCAACGACACGAGTCAAGACTGCAAATACAATCATGGGGGGGGGGGGGGGGGGGGGGAGGGTTGGTCAGCTTGAGAGGACTCTTTGTTGTGTTACTGCAGCTAAATATTGTGTGTTGTTGCAGCACGGCGCGATCCAAGCGTTGCGTTCTCTTCGATTTAAAGGTCCAGTGTGTGTGTTTCGCACATCCAGCGTCAGGACTTCATTCACTGAGCAGTGCGCCTCAAACGGGAGTTCTGGACTGGCTCCAGATGTTGCTTTGTCATGTCTCTACAGTAGCCTGGAGGGGACAAACTGACTGGGTGTCAACGGGCAGCTATAATCCGCCACTTTTGTAGTGTTTCAGTAGACGGAGCTCATTTTAAATCAGGGTACCTCCAGAACATCTGGACAGGCAGAGGTGCTCGGAGAGCTTTAACAATGTTTCAGCCACTAGAGGGCGATCCACACTGGACCTTTGGTGATGCGTTAATCTCTGTTTTAAATCGGTTCAAAAGTGAACTGGAAGACTCTGGAGACTGAACATGGGTGGCATTGTTGAATCAAATATCCATAAGTGCATTGTTTGGACCAGTAGAAACTGGTCCAGGTACCAGTTGTGATCACTTGTTACTCACTGTATGATCTTTTTTGTATAAGAAATGTTCCATTTTTAAGGGGACCCCCCCCCCCATGACATCGCACAATTCCAAAAACTGACCCCCCTTGGATTCTTACATGTAAGAGTGACAATCTGAAGTGTGCACGTGGTGTCCAGAAAGGTGGACCGAACCAGCGACCGTCACACTCGGCAATAACGAGCAGACCAGGAAGTAGATCAGAGCACATCTGCCCAGATGTTGGCGCTCTTTAACCGCTGGTCCTGTTGTTGAGAAGCCAGCTGGTTTATTCACACGTGTGGCACTGGATGTTTTTAATCACAATCAAAAGAATTGGGCTTTTTATACTGGAACCGCGGTTCTCTTCTGTTCTCGGAACCATTCCGTGTTCTTTCAGAGGCGACGACACCGGACCTCTTACGGGGGGGGCGACCCCACCAAGGCACATCAGAAGTGCCGATACACCCTTTTGGCGACTATTAAAGTCACATTTCTAGTTTTGTGTTTTTCCTGTCCCCGCCACAGCCTGGGGGAGTCTCCGGTGGTGTCGAGAGCCGAGCACTGATTGCTTTTTAAATGGGGAACGATGTTTTTCTTTTTCTATGTTCATATGACTCATTATTTCAGCCCTCGAGTGTACTGCCTTTTTTATTTCTGTGAATTTTGGATTGGATTTTTAAATATCAATGTTTTACTTGATTGCAAAATAAACATATTGGCATTAAAGTTTGTATAATTTCCTACTGGAGTTGCTTGTGTGTTTCCTTTATTGTTTTATTTTTTGTGGACAGTTTCAGGAGTGAATTTGAACTTTTATTGTGAGTTTCTCTCGCTGAAGAACGAGTGCTCACCTTTGTCTTTAATCATCAAAGTTCCTCAATCACGTTAGGATGAATAGAAACCACCTACCACAAACAAGGCTGGGGGGGGGGGGGTGATTTAAACGCATCACCTTCCTTTTTGCTCCATTTTCATGAGCCGAGTTCAGCTGAATAACGAGGGTGGGTCCAACATGACTGTCCCCATTTCCCACCACTGGGGGGCAGTGGTGGGCCGCAGTGTAAACCTTCCTCCCCCAGGCCTGAGAACCCCAGAGCCAAAACAAATTAATCGGCTCAACACATCTGACTCGTGGAAGACATCGCCCCCCCCCACACACACACACACTCACACCTCATCTTTTGCTCCATGGACCCTCACATTCCCTTTGTTACCCATCATCATGTTAATGGACCTACCCCCCCCCCAATCTCCAGAGGCGTCTTCATCAAGGTCGGCGGTCCGCGTGGCGCAGTGTCATTGGAGGGATCTCAGGGAGGCCGCGATAAGAAGAACCTAATGGATGAGTAGAAATGTGTGTTTTCACCCTTTTTCCTGTCCTCCATCCCATCCCTCATTCCCAAACTGCCTGTTGACCTTTGTGGTACTGCCTCCAGGCTGTATGCTTTAACCTTTCCAGTGAGAGGGTGGGGGTGTCCCTGTGCTGGGAACGCCAGATAAATCACAACAGTTTGTCTGTGGGTGCTGCAGAAGACAACAACACGAGCCGGCGCCGCTCCAACCTTTGTCCTGAAAGCCCGAACACGCACGCAGATGCGCGTTTCCGTTACAGCCACAAGTGGCGGCTGAATTATTCATCCCTCATTAAAATGCATCATGAGCAATAATAGCCGGGGGGTGCGTGTTGTAGTTCCTTCCGTATCTTTGAGTAAAATGCAGGGGTCATTAGGAGCTATTACTGGTCAATTTAGTATGATCAACCACGCTCCGGAGGAAGATGAGAAGAAGAAAAAATAATCCCGATTTCCGCTCCGTGCATTGAGAATTCATGCCGGAGGAGATCAAAGGGGACAGACAAAGAGATGAGAGAATCGACGTCTCCTCGTCTCCATTTGGCTCCCTGAGAGAGGAAGAAAATGACTTTAAAGCTGCTGAGCTGATGAAAGGGAGAAGGTGCATCGTCCATGTCTCGCTCCAGCGGTGGCGAGCTGTGTGTGTTGGGGGGGGGGGTCACTCAGGAGGCTGCGCCCCTCCGTCCTGCAGCTGGAGTGGAACTGGAAAAGTGCATCCCAACACAAACCATGACTGGACTGGTACTAATTCAGGGCTTTGTGTCCCTCCTGGGCACCTGTACGTATAAGTGGGCATGTGTGCGAACAGGTGGGGGCAAGTCCCACAGACTTACACACACAATCCCCCCCCCCCGCCCTCCGGTGCTACCTCTGGACCGCCAGGACCGGATCCCTAATGCGCCAGATCAGCACTTCTGCGCGGCTCATCCGGTTACTGTAAATCTCCCTTTATTGCATTTTCCCGGGATTTCTTATTATGCACGCCGAAGCCCACAGAACGGAGTCAGAGCTCATTTCTAGAGCCGAGACGGCTACAGAAGGGGAATCATCCACCCCGGGCCGGAGTATCGGACCGAAACCCCCGCTGCCAGCACGCTTGATACGACTCACATGGTGGCAAATCATTAAATTATTTACACAGAGCGTACCAGGGATCTGTCAGCCGCTTTAGGGAGAGCGAAGAAAAACGTTGAATTATTCAGCTTTTGTCCGTGGCAACAAGTGCTGTTGCAGTCAGCAGCTTTGGTTCTGCTTTGGCACAATCGGGGAGCGTTTACGGCCGCCATTCTTGCTAGCTGCTGTATGTGGCGGGCGGCTAAATCAAACGTTGGAGACAAGCCTGTGAAAGAAAATCCTATATGGCCTCTTCTGATCACACCAAGTCGAGCCTCGACATCTTTATTCTTACATATGTAATGTGGAGATGATTACTAAAGAGCCTTCGGTTAAATAAGTGCTTCGTTATGCCGACGTAGCCTCCTTCTCCACACCTTCCATCCACATATTTAGTTAATGTATCTATAATGTTGTGACCAGTTTCATTTAGATTAGTTATCTGGACAGACAATCAATCAAAGACCAGCTTCTAGTATAATCACACCATTAGAGGGGTTTGAGGGGTCGTGATTTTAGTCAAAACCTGCAGTTCCCCCCACTGCCGCTAGATGGCAAACATAAATTAATCTACATGTTTGTGCAACAAAAACGAGCTTGGCTCCCCCTGAGCACGTTTTAAACGTTCTGATTTAAAATGACACTTCCCCACTGCTTTCAAATGCAAACACAGAAGTGGACTGTGGGTAAAAAGAAAGATGGCAGCCACCTGGAGCAGTCGGCAGAACCTGGTGGACGAGAGACCTGCAGAATCGTTTGACCTGCTGCCCACAGTGGCGGTGCACCCAGGGGGTATTTAACGGCGACCTCTGACAGACAGACGCGCCTTCAGCGTTTCATAACACGCTCGCGTTACCCCCCCCCCCCCGCCCCTTCCCCCTGTATTTAATATCTTATATCTGAATTTGCTGCCACTTGTTCAAAATTATTAAGAATCAAAAAAGGGTTATAGTACATGATCTGCAATCCTGAATTATTAAAACCACTGGGAGATGAGCAGCGGAGCGCACTTCCCTTTTCACAGCTTTGCCAAGAGCTATTATCTTAGAATATCTGTGTGACAAACCAAAGTCACATTCAAAATGCAATTTTCTGTCCACACCACAATCTCAGACATTAATCGTCTGATGAAGAAGGCGTTATCCAAGGATACCTCCGCAATGACCCCTTAGGAAAAGGAGGGAGAGGATTTAATATGATGGGAATAAGTGTGACAGAATAAACGGCCCCCTCCGAATGGTCGGACGCGTATCATGACCTTGCCTGTCAATCTGGAGGGCAGTCAGGGCGGCCATTTGTGTTGTGGCGGCAGCGTCTGGCTAAGAAAATCGCTGTCTGGAGGCAATCATCATATGAGAGAGAAATAACAATAAACAATGGGAAACCAGAGCGGCGGAAGGCGTGGGAGGGCAATTTGGGCCTTTCTGCCAAGGTTCCTGTTTACAACCCCGTCATCTGGACTGGTGCGATCTCAGGGCGCCGGTTGTTCAACCTCCACTGGCACGTGGACGAGCCAGTCGGAGCGAGAGGAAAGGCAAAAAAAACAAGCTCAACACGCTCGCAAACCTGATTTGATTAACAACTTAGCAATTACCTAATGCATTCCTTGGGATAATGCAAATCACGTCTGTGGGTACTTAATCAATTAGAGCTCGACATCGGAGCGGGAAGACGTCAGGCTTTGCTGATGCCGTTTAAAAGGGGTTCCTGACCAAAGATTTCAGGAAAAAAAGACAGAAGGCAGAACTGTAATTCCGACATATTTTTAATGGCATCGTTTGTAAAACGTTGCATCAATGTCAGTTCCGTGAGCTCGTATTTTGTTTTCACGACAAGACGGCCGGGCCGCCGGAGTGGCTCCGATACGTTGCTGCTCCGCCGCCGCACGACAATGGAAAATGACAAGCAACACTGGTGAAACGCCAGCGGGTTTCAGGAGGACGCCTTCCCTGTCAGTCTTCAGGCCGCGTTCCGTCGGTTTGGAACGCTGACAAATGTGCCGCGGAGTTGTCGTCGCTAGCATTGGCACGAGTGCGAGTGGAATCCCCGGAATGGCGGGTCGGATGAGGTCAGAAACGAGGGGCAGCCAAGAAGTTAAAACCAAGGTTGCTTGTCGGGAACTTGGGAACCTGGAGGCAGTGAGCAGGAACGATCCGCTCGATCGGAGGGAGCTAATGCTAGCTTTTACTAATCTCCAACACCTGTACTGCAGCTGCTCTGTTACATATACATTCATCGTCGTCCTTGTCTGAGGTTCTAAATGCACTCGTTTACACAGCAGGTGGGAACCTTCGGCTCCCGTCACACGTCTCCACGTACAGATGCTGCCGCCTAGTGGGAACAGCGGATGCTTTTATCATTTTATTAATATCTCTGCCAAAAAAGCAGTTTTTAAACACGTGTTTAGTTTTTACATAAAAGTCCTGCACCCAGGTCCCGTTTTTTAACCCTGGAATGCACACCTATCTCTTCAAGTTAGAGCTCTTATTTTGAAAGGGAACCTGTCGGGAAGCGACCCCGCTGAAGACGGCCGTGTGGCGAGGTCGTCGCTGCCCCGTTTTTATGTCCACACCCAAAAAAAACCAAGAAAATCCCCAAAGGATCGATATCAGTTAACTTTTTGTCCCCTTTGCCTGGTGTTAGCGTCAAACTACAGCATCAAACTACAGTCGTGGTTAGCATTAACGCAAGCAACAAACGGTCCGCGCGTTGTACTTCGTCTTCAAAGGAAACCCGTCACACGGACGCTGGATCTGGGGGGGGGGGGGGGTTGCTGACGGAGGCGATGTCCCACTTTCCAGGCTGAGTGGACGGAGCGCCGCGTTCCCCGGCGGGGGCAGGGACGATGGGACCGCGGACAGAGGCTGTCGCATTGACCCGGAACATAACTGGGATGGCAGGAGGTTCTATACAACCGAAGAAGTGTGGCACAAGGAAGGCTTACAGGAGAAAAGGGAACCAAAAGAACAAGCACTCGACAAGGTCAGCAAGGGCGATCTCCACGTATATAACACTTCTTTTTAAATATGTCTTTTCATTTCACTCAAACCATTTGAAAAGAACCTCGACCGAAGGGGCCCGGGGGGGGGGGCGCGCACGTAGGGAGGCGATACAAAAGACACCAACAACAACAAAAGAAAAAGAGCTACTGTCACAGTTCTGCAAAAGTGTGTGTGTCTGTGTGTGTGTGTGTGGACCAGGGTTTTTGTCCCACACCTGTTTGTCTTTGTTCATTTTAATCTCTTTTTTTTAATGATCGATCCGTCGACAGATTCTCAGTCCCTGTTCGCTCCCTTCGACGCGTGAACGTGGCGGCGGGGGCCGCACCGCTGGGGCATCCACATTTCCACAGGAAACATCTGTCTGCGTTAGCGCGCGGGTCCAAAAGAATCCTGTTTTCGACCGCTAACCTCGGTCTGAGTCAGCTGGTGTTTGACCTGCCGCGACCCCCGGCCTCGTCACCCCCTCCGCGGTTTCAGTGGGGGGGGGGGGTTCAGGCCATGGTCTCCTTCCCCGGGAGTCTCCTGTCGTTGAACGTGTGCATGTTAATAACCTCCTCGGTCTTGACGATGACGGGCGGCTGGGGCTTCTGTTTGAGGCGCCGCTGACACTTCAGAGACACGCGTAGCTCATCCATCATGGCGCTGCAGAACGATCGCTGCAGAGGGGCGGGGGGGTGGGGGGGCAGAGCCAGAGACGGTTTGTTTTGGCTTTTGTGAGATATGCAAATGCACCTAGAAATGATCCATTACCCCCGACATGCAGCTTATTACCAAGATGTGGCGACGTGATTTGAGGTTTTAGCCGATGAAGCGGCGCTCTTTAAACCCCAAATTTGGACTTCCTTTTACTTTAAAAGTGCAAAAATATATTTTTTCTTGATTTCAGCCTACAATCATATCATTCTTATTCTTTTTATCGCTGTTGTTGACCCCCCCCCCAGCCCTGTATCTCCCAGGGGCAATGCCGCGTCCTCTAAACTTAATAACAATTGGAAAAAAACTAATCATTCGAGTCTCGTTGAACTCTAGACGCACAACTAAAACTGAATTGAATCTTTTTTACTTAAAAATGTTGCTTGTCTGTCATCATCTAAATATATGAGCAACAGCTCATTTCAAATTTGTCGCTATATGTTCATGCGTTAGCATAGAAATCAAGGGGAATTTTAGCGGTGCACATTTCTAGGTTGGAAAAGATGAGCATTGTTTTTTTTATAGGACTGTGAAGGCCAGCTGTAAAATGGAGGCTGTTTCACGCTGTTAGTGGCTACAGAGGAATCTTTTAGCATTAGCTCTGTAAACGCTGGTCAATAATCTGATGCTGTTGGTGGTGAAACTAATATAGACGCGGCAGGAATCAATAACACATTTTTGAGTATCGACCCGCGTCCTTCTCAGTGACTGGCGCAATCGTGATACTTACACAATCGTTTTGTGGGAAACAAGTTGACATTTAAAGTTACGACGTGTCCCGGATTTCCCCCTTTCAGCTTTATTACTCTATTTTATATTTCAAACTCTGCCAAGAACCAGAGATATGTAACATTGTCTCGCCAGCAGGAAATGTAAAAGGCATTAAATAAGGGGAGAAAATATCCACTAAAGCAGATTAAATCCAAAAATACTGGTAGCTTCCTTTAAAATATCAACCTCCCCAGAGACAATGTGACACATTTATGTAACCTTGGTGAAATGAGCCGCCGTTGTCTCCGCGTTCCGGACGAAATCCTGTAAAACGCTGGCGTGCTTGTGCAGATTTCAGCACATTCGCTCGCTGATTATGAAGAATCTCATTAAAATTTGAAGAGACAATATCAAAAGCAAGAGTGTGTGCGGCGAAGTATGAAAGCCATTATTGTGCTGTTTGCGTAGGTGCTGGAGATGTACGTCTGGAGGTGGCTCACGCTGTTTGTATTTGCATATATGTGGAGGCGACACTCTGGATACGAGACGACGCGGCGGTAAAGGGCGACATGCAAGCAGATGGCGATACGCTGAGGAGCAACGCGGTCGCGTTCTCTCGCTGTTTCCCGCTGGATTAGCAACAGAGCGGCGCAGCGGCCTTAAGAAGAAGCTGCTAATCACAGAAACTTTTTAGAGGCCCATATTTTGGGTGAAAGATCCCCTCATCCTCTTTTATATAAAGGTCACATTAGCTTCTTGGAGCGCTGTAAACGGGCGTTGCCATGCTTACCTTCTCCAGCTGGGCGTTCTGTTTGGACTTGTAGAGGACCTCCCCAACGGCCACGAACACGGACAGCACCAGTCCGGCAGCCAGTACGATGAAGATCCCGCCGATGTTCTGCACCCCCAGGGCGCTGGCCTCTTTGCTCTCCTCCTCGGGACACCCGTTGCCTCGCCACCACTTCTCCTTCATCATGTGCAGCTTCCCTTCCTCCTGCAGCTGCAGGATGGCGATGGTGATCTTGTCTCTGTACGGGGAGCCTGCGGAGGAGGAGCAGACCATCTGGAACCTGAAAGGGGCCGCCGATATCAGATAGAACGCAGCCTAGCTCGCGCGTGGCGGCGCAACCCCGTCGGGTTATTGTTGCCCCCCCCCCCACGTCCGCGAGTCCCCCTTCAAATCCCACTAATCCGCACATTCGCGGAGCGACTCCAAACTTCACGCTTCCCTCCGCAGCGCGTGAATTCTAATGCGCAGGGAGTCGGCAACAAAGACTCGTCTCCATGCTGCGGTGATTTGGACGAATTAGGAGTGGGGGGGTCGTGTCGGGAATGACAGGTGCGTGTCTAACTGGTTATGATGCGTTTTACTGTCCCGAAGGACTCAGACCTGCAGACAGTGGGAAGGCGCCAGAATTAGCGGAGGGTCATTAAGGCACGGCGGGCGCTGGCGTGATCAGAGGAGGGGAAATGTTGGAGTCCCTCGGCCGTGACACCGTAAACAGCGTGTGTGACACCAGACGGGTCCGATGGAGCCACAGCGGGCCCTCGGCGCTCCCACCGGGCCGGCGAAGATGAATGCTTCCTGTGAGGCTCCGTGTTTCATTTCTAAAGCGCTTTAAAAGCTTGTTCCAACATTTATGTGATGACGGAGGGCGCCCGCCGTGACACCGCACCATTTCCTCTTTTCTTTTGGTTTTTTCAGGCTCGCGGTGACTCGAACAAGATCTGAAATCTTTGTCGCGTTGACAAATCGTCTCATGCGGGGGAGGGGGGGGGGGACATTTTGTGCCTCGGCTGTCTTCGCGCCGCCTGCTCGTCTCACCTGTCGGCCCCTTTGGTGTCTCCTCTCTGTCTCATCCATCATTCATCTATTACCCTCCATCATCCTTTCATCCCTGCGTCTCCACGTATTCGCTCTGACAAAGGGGGACATTTACTTTGGGGAAAAAAAGAAACCCAAAAATTGTGTAATTGTGGTAACAGCGCCTCACACGCCTGGTCCCAGCGTTTGGTGAACCTCTGATTTTTAGCTTTGAGTGCTGTTCATGTGCAGCAGCTGTATAAACCTGAAGTGTGTGTGTGTGAGTGTGTGTGTGTGTGTGAGTAAGAGAAAAGCATATGCTTCTTTCATCTGAAGATGAGAGATCTATCAAGCGCCCGACTCCCCTGATTCGGGCTCGGCTCATATTTCCAATGATTAATGATGGCTTAACAAAGCCGGCCTCGGATAAATGCTAATGTGGGTCCTCGGAGGCGGCGAGCGGGGAACGTGCGGACGGAAAGACAGCCGCGCCCGACACAGCGCGCATACGCGACTACCTGACAGATGTTCGGCACCCTCCACTCCCACGCTGTCTGGTTTGGAGTATTAATCGTCGCGGTTTGGGGCGGATCATTTCGGGCGACTTGGCGCCTCTTTTGGGGAAAGCTAGGGACACGAGGTTGCCATGGAGATCATCGATGGTGGGAGAGAAAAAGACTGTAAAAGTGCAGCAAGGGCTTTGCTTTATCGTACTAATCTGGGTATTATCGCGATCAATCTAAACGATAACGCGCGCTGACAACTGGTGATTCGGTTCATTGGTGGATGGAGACGGAGCTGATCGCCTCTGTCATTAATCGATTCCGTCAAACTCTTAATAAATGACTGATTTTTAAAATAAATAAATAAAATCAACTCATCTCATTCAATAAAAAAGGCATCTGCAGATATTTTATAATCACATCTGCACTTCAACCCCCATTTAAATGGATGCAGGAGAGAACGGGGGTCCTCGTGGCGGCGCCGAGCCAGTCCTCGTCAAAATGGAGCCCTCCTGTTTGTCTCAAAAGAAACGCCACACAAATAACACAACTCATTCGGAATAAATGAGGCAATTAACTATTTCAAGGCCTCTTCTAGCGCAGCAGAAATCTTCCCAGCGCAGGATGAGGGCCTTTATTGAGAACGCTGATTTAGTTCACAGTAATAACTTTCAGCATTTTAAATCTTTTTTTTAATGCTTGATGCCACTGAGCCACTTATCCCTGAAAGAAGCCGGCTGGGATAAAGGGCTGAAGTGGCCCATTTGATCCTCTGTGTTGCCATAGAGGTCGTCCACATTTTGGGACCCTTGTGTGCAGCTGAATGGTGTCAGAGCGAGTCACGTAGCCACGGAGGGACTATATTTCACCGCATCACCTCGGCTTCGTTACAGCCGAGGCCGCCATCACATCCCCGCAGATCCATAACTGGCCCATATTCATCAGCAGGAGCCAGCTGTGGACGCTGCTCCCCAGTTTGATGGCCGTTCGTTTAACCCATGATGGATGCGGCCATTACAGATGCCCGCGATGCTCCCCGCGGCCTCGTCACGACCGCTCGAGCCGCTGTGAGACTGCGGCTGAAGCCGTCACCGGCTGGTGCACGAAGGCCATCGGCGCATCATGAAAAAGAGGTGGGAAAACTTTTTTGAGAGAGAATCGAGCCAATGGGCTGAAGCCGGTTACAAAGTAATGGAAGTAGGTCAAATGGGAGTTTAAAAAGTGCCTTTTTAGTCGTCTATAGAGGACTTTGTGTCTTAGTTTTAAGCTCAGAAATGATTTAATGTCAGGTAATCGCAAGGCGGTTGCGTTAGCCTGACGTTCGCGGTTGCCTTTTGTTATTCTTTCACAGTGTTGCACCTCCAGTCTCACCTTTGGTGACGCAAAGGCCTGAACGCACCACAAAGGTGTGTTTTTGACTGCCCACTTTACAATTACAGCAAAGGGGAAAGAACCCTAATGACTGTTAATGCAGAGCTGGGACTGCGCCGCGCCGCGCCTCGAGCCCCCGGCGCTTCTTAACCTTAGCCATAAATTCAGCCATTCACTTTTCATTAAGCTAAAGCTCTAACGGCTCACACATGTGAACCGTTAGAATGGCGGCCCCATCAATAAAGGTCAACCCTCCTGTTCAAAGACCATATATATCACCCACACCGTATATTTTAACAGCACCTGCATTATCCTGCGCTGGTCTACAGATTTATTCAAGATAAAATAGAGATCCGAGTCCCATCATTTACCCATTGGTGTTCCCACTCCGTAGGCCGTGGAGTCGATCAGGCCTCCGATCTGGGTCAGGTTGCAGTTCCTCTGGGTGACAAACTCAATGGTGGTGGACTCCATGAGGAAGGCGTAGTCGGCGGTCAGCACGCGCTGGATGCCCTCCTCCACGTTCTTCACCATCACCGACTGCCTCCTGCTGTTCATGAACTCCCACATCTTGTCATAGGTGGAGATTTTGGTTTTCTATGAAATTAAAGAGGAATCGTTTTCAAAGTCACCGTGACACAAGTCCAACCTTTTGCATCTATCTCTGATCCGATCTCTGATCTGATAGTTCCTCTTTCATAATTAGCTTGGCTCAGATACTTGTAGTGAACGTCTAGTGCTAGCCTGCCGCTATCTTCAGTGAACAGAAACATTTGCCAGTGTCAAGCATCACTGTCCCTGAACTAATTATTATGCTGTTTTTTTATTTGCCATCTTTCCTGAATATGAAATAATGGTATTTGCTAGTAAATACGGCCATTTGTCAGCCTCGAAAGATACAAAATTTCTACTTGCTCGGGAAAAACAACACTGTAAATGTGGGATGTTTGGTCAAAGGAATTGATTTCTTTGTACTTCTGATAGCTTTTCCAGCAGCATTAAACATTGGACCTGAAGTTTAATTCTGCTATGATCTAATTCGTTTTTCCATTTATGATCTGTGACGTTTCAGAAAGTATCCTAATAGGGTTTTTTTATGCATCGTGCATGCTGTTTAGGATTTTAGATGTAGCGCTGTCGCTTGTTCTAACCCATTTTCATTAGCATGACTTGACTTTGGCATTTTTGTGGCAGCCACCTTTTCCCAGACATCAGTCAGCTGCATTTATAACGACAGCAGAAGTTGTTAGGGCGGGGGACGGCATGCAGGATGCACGGCTGTAAATATCCTAGGCTGGGTTTGTGATGTCACCTGTTCCGCCTTCATTAGCCAGAAAGCAGAACCTTGAGTCTGATACCTTGAAGAAGGTCATGGTGGCGCCGTCCTCCACCACCCCATACAGGATTTTGGTTTGCTTGGCCAGGTCGTCAGCAGAGTCTATGGGGGACTCCATCCTCTCCACAGTGAGGAAGGCAGCCAAATTGGCCGTGTATGAGGAAATGATGATGAGGGTGAAGAACCACCAGATGCCTCCCACTATTCGAGTTGACAGGGCCTTGGGCATGAGCTCTGAGCCTGGTGTAAGGGAGTTGGCAGGGATCAATATCAGGCCTCAAAAGTCTCAGCAAGTCGTCATTATGAGTCTCATCATGGTCTGGATGCTAATGCATATTTGTATTGAACGAGCCGAACCATTTCAAAACAGCCTTATCAATGCTGATGTGCCACTTGTTGAAGATGCCTCTAGAGAGCACTTAACGGCCCAGTGTGAGAGATCTGCTTCCCCAGAGCTTGCAGGAATGAAATCCCAACCCCATGAGTGGCAAGAAGCTACAGGAATGAAATATTACCAAACCAGAGGCTTGTTGCTACTTGCAAACGTGATTGATTCCAGCTGACGAGTACTATAACATTTGCATTCAAGTCCATATTTGTCTTGATGTCTTAAACTGAGTACTTTTTCACTATAAGGAAAATGTGATTTTTATACATTGTGTGATTTTTGATGGCCAGTGTTTAAAATTCGCGCACCCTGGACCTTTAAGAGGATCTCCCCACAGTCACAAGTGACAGTTTACACAGTTCGAATATAAATGATTTCCAAATAACAATGGGGCTGTTTGGGCCAGAGAATCATGCACCCAAGGTAACCTCAAATCCTGACTCCACACCCCACTGACCTCGAGGTGCTGAGCCAAGGGCAAGAGGAGAGAGCACTGAGAGGAACGCATGTTTATGCTCACTTCTTTTAGCATTTAGCAACATTAGCATACATTTACTGACCTACAATGCTGCGTAACCTGGTGTGCACGTCTCACACGTGCATGTGGGTTTATTACCCATGAGTGCCCACGGGTTAAGATGACCGCATTTAAAATATTCCAGATGTGCAGTGACACAGCTTAGCTTCCTCGGAGGTCTCTCCCTGTTGCCACTGGCTTGGATGAAACCCCCCCAACCCTCAGAGACAGTGGGGGTGTCGAGAGCTGCGCGGAGCAACAGCGGCCACAGGCTGAGGCAAATACCTTGCTGCATGAGAGCCCCAACTCCAAACCAGAAACTATTGAGCAGCGTAAAATTGTTTTCCACCACGTCCGAGTCTGGGTTGCAGGGATGAGGGTTGTACCACTCGTAAGGGCTGAACCTACAGGAGAGAACAGGGAGAAGAGTGTGTCAGCATAAAGAGCATCGGGCTCCCCGGTGCAGATTAAACGGCTCATAAAAGATACATCTTAAAACAGTGCGAGTGGGAACAAAGAGCATGTAAACGTGCAGGAACTGAGTGTCGCAGCCCCCAGGCTGAGAGCGGAGACGAGGGCCGATCATTTCGGCTTTTGCGGAGATCCACATATTGGCATATTCAAATGCCGTCAGCTTATAGTGAGGACGGATCAATAGGCTGGAATAACAGTGTCACCGGTGATAATGTCCCACAGCCTGCTGGCTCGAGAGCTCATTTGGATTCACTGACTCAGGAGCCTATACGTGACTGCAACCGCAATCACAGCTACTCTGATGATGCAACAGCCTACGCAGTGAACCCCCCCTCCCCTCCCCAACACGGGACTGCTTTCCAGCAGCCTCCATGCCTCTCCATACCCTTATCTGCTTTTCTTCTCCCCTCACCCACACCTCAACAGCCCGTACCTCATTTCCCTCCTAATTACCCCACTTCCCCCGCAAAGCTTCCACTTTCACCCCCGGCCGCCTGCCCGGGCTGATTGTCAATGTCTTCAGGTGATTCTTGGACGCTTCTCGTTTATTATACTAAGCAAAAGTGGCACGGCATTAGCACTGGGGTGGGGGGGATTGGGTTAGCATTAAACATCAGAATCTGCTTGGGTTTGTGCTGAAGCGCTCGCTACAGGGAGCATTGCTTATTCAGGGTTCAGGGCCCATCAGGTTAGATGTTTAGCTCTTCCTCCAACATGCTGCATGCTGATAAGCCGGCGAACTAGAATCACAGATCTGGCAGCAAAAACGCGAGACGCCGTTTGTCAGCGAGCATTCCCAGACCGGTAGAGATGTACAGTATATATGCAGATGTCGGTGTTTACACGCGCCGTTCCGCGTTTCAAATGATCAAACCAAATGTTCCCCGATAGCTGCTGGAATTCACCGCCGCTCGACTGAGACGGATGTACAGCTCTATACAAACACCCTGTCATGTGATGTTTTCTCCAACTGGTGCTGCGGGCCAATTATAGCGTATTTTGCTATTTTTTCTTTTCTTTTTTTGTTATGTTGTCACGCATTTCCAGCTCTGTCTCCCTTGAGCTTCATCGACGTGGATGCGGCAGCGATGACACACACATAATTCTCCCTGTCAAATGCATCAAGATGCCCGATTTACTGGAATGTCAATGAGCTCCGTCTCCTTGAGAATGCAGACAGCTGAAATGGCACCACGGCCTCGTGGTGTGGAATGTGGCGTGCGCGTGTGCGGAGCCCGAGTGCTTGCACGTGTGCCTTCATCGCGGTGTGGGCGTGCGTCTGTCGGCATCTGTGGATCCGCGCTGCCTCAATCAAATAAATCCATACTGGTTAAATATGCGCTAGGACAAATAAAGCAAGGCACCCTTCAGCACAGCAGCCTCTTTTCAGACACACACACACACACACACACACACACACACACACACACACACGTACATGCTCTAATTGGATTTGGTTGGTCCCAGTCAGTATCTTTTGTATGCATCCAGTCCGCCGGTTCGTCTGTATGACCTTTGCCTGCAGCTGGTCCATATTCCTGCGGGCCATGTTCCGCACACTGATCAGCAGGAAGAAGGTGATGTGGAACATGGAGACGTAAGGTCACCTCCTCACCGCGCGAGAGGGTAACACTGAACTGTGCGTGGAATTCTAAAAGGGCTCGAGCCTCCACCTCTCTCCTCCCACAACTGTCCCTGACCACAATAACACGACAGGCTCCCACCATTAACTGTCTGTTGGATTCAATTACTCCGGATGGCCTTATAGATCTGCTGCCTTTCTTCTACAAGGCCAGCTGAAGAGGCTGGGGGGGGGGGTGGATGTGTTCTTAGCACCACTGCCGTCTCGTGTCCGGCTGTAGCACGGATCCTCTTTTCTTGTGTGCTATGTACGAAGAAAGGCGAGAGAGTTTGTGGTCAGAGAATATCTCTGATTTGTTAATAAAGGGAGGAATCAATCGAAGCACAAACAGAGCTGGAGGAGGCATCGAGCGAATCCATTACGCTGGAGCTTGAAATGAGACGCCTTATTTATTCAGCGAGAAAAAGCGGATGCGCGTTTGTGTGTGTCTTTCTGAGTGTGTGTACGGAGGGGGAGCTTTCAAAGACACAAATCCCCAGTGAGATTGAGGGGTTTAATGTTTTATTGTGCAAAACCAAGACTTCATAAGCTCTCACGACTCACTCCGGTTGCTGGGATTAAAGAAAATAATATACTCTGCATTTAGAGAATTGGTCAGTCAATTGGGGGCCACGCAATCATTCAGTACCGGACTTAGGACGGAACCCATACAGCGAACAGAGATCAGCGTAGTTTAGGCTTTAGCTGAGCACACGCGGGTGTTGCATGGAGAAACAATTCAAGGCCGTTTCTCTGCAAGCAAAAGACAATCAAAGGGAGAACGGCATGCTTTCCACTTACCCTGAGCAAGAGTGGTAACAACGGGTATCAAATATGCATATTCTGACCTCACTTAGGTGACAGTTGCTGCTCGTCTCACTTGCATTCATTTGGCCGGTAACATTAGATGAAATTGTGTGTTAAACGTTAAAACTTTTGGATTAACTTGTGTCAGAGGACTGAAGAAGCTGAAATATTCTACCTTTCTCGTAGATGACGCCGAAATAAGACAGCAAACAGAGCCCACAAGTGTGCGCTCCGATTTTAGCTAATCTCATGTTAGCAAGTGACCTTGAAGTAAAGGTGTTACCAGGGTAACGTGCATCAAAATGCGCTTAGATTATACATTTTAGTTTGGATCCAAGAGACTAAAAGGTAAACACCAGTGTTTGCAGAGGTTTTGCCTAGCACAGCTTCTCAAAGACCCAATTCTCCATTTTCAAGTCCAGAGGGAGCAACTGCTGCGTGTCAGTGACAGTGAGCTAAACATCGAGGAAGAAGGAAGTGGGGGGAGCAAAAAGGAAATGAGGACAGCAGGGAAGGGAGGGGGGGTGACATGTTACCTGGCTATGACAAACAGCACACAACTGACACCCAAGCAAGCCAGCAGAATATACATCCAGATATCAGGTGAGAGAGGGTTGAGGAAGGAGAACACCCCGGGATTGGTGCCGTTGGGCTTGCGGTACAGGATACTTATCCCCAGTGTCATGAAAGGCTTGGAGAAGTCGATGACCTTCTCCCTGACGTAGGTGATGGCCAGGGGAGCTACCGCCAGGTCCGCTTTCTGTAACGAGATAATAGAGGTGGCGTGTGGGATTGGTTGGGAGGGGGGGAGGGGGGGTTGGGTGTTTGACTCCATTGACGAAGGACAACCAATGGTGTTAGGATTTGATTTCTGTCGACAGTAGGTCCGATCAATATGTACGCCCGGAATGAGAAAGGACAGAAAATTGCTCGGGCCATTAGTTCACATGGATTTGCAGGTAAAAGGAAATATGGAAGCTGTTTTCGGAATGAGATTAATCCGTGTCTAATTGACCGTGTGCTCTTTGTGTCAGGTTATGGTTCCGCACACCTGTCAATAACATTCCTCCGGGAAGGAGGATGACGATGACCCTTGGGAAGGATTTAATCAGACATTTGAGTGCTAACAACATGTGATATTTTAGGAAAATGTGATGCTAGAATGCTAGCATTAGCGCATTTGGCGATCATCGGTGAGTTCCGAGTTCCGGTCGACTCACGTGATCCATCAGCTCGCGCACCATGCCGTTCCATTGACCTGTGCCCTCATCCAGCGCGCCGTACTTCCCATCTTCCACTAATCGCAGCTCGTAGCGAAAGCCGAGGATGCCCGAGAGTTCCCTCAGCAGGTCGATGCAGTAGCCCTCGAAGCGGTCGTTCCCGTACAGAGGCTTGTCCGACTTCTTGAACATCACGTACGGCTCGTCCTGCGCGGGAAAATAAATTGGCATTAGAGCCCGGCCAGGCCAATTTTCAGTTTGATATTGACCTGTGTTTGTCGAGCGTCTGCGTTTTCATTTGTTCTGTCTCTACCAGAATGGTGGATACACGCAGGGATTTGTTAGCCAGAGAGTCAGTGATGTTGGATGTCTTGCTATTGTGAGCCTCTGTCATATTCAGACCGCTGGGAGGATCCCACGTTCCGATCTGTCGAGACAATTTACTCTTTAGTTTGCATCACTTAGTCTTGTCTACCGGAAACAATGGTCTATACTTCCGTATTCCCGGCTCACATCTCATCTACGCTAATATGGGGGATACCTTTTCCAAGCCCTCCTCCTTCAAACTGATGACGTCCAGGTCGAAATCTGTCCTCAGACCGTTGGTTTTGTTGAAGAGAACGCGCCCAGTCAGGCCGTCCCAGTGCGCCTGCAGACAGAAGCTCATGGCGTCACCAACTGGAATTCTGAGTAGCTGCTTTTCTCAGCGACATCAATCCCACCAATTGAAGCGGAAAACTTTTCTTTTTCTGGCCTAATTAGGAATTCTGTCTGTCTCTGGCCCTCGCCATCTACCTCTGTAACAAAACGAGGGGGGGGGGGGGGGGGGGGGGGGGGGGGGGCGATGGCGAGAGTGAAGGCAGGTTTGACAGGTAAGAGTTCATTATGCATGTGCTTCATTGTGCTTGAAGTTTCACATCAAAGGCGGTTGGAGGAACAGACGGGTGTGGAAAGCACGAGCAGATGGGGGGGGGGGGGACAGTGTCTTGTTCTGAAAAGCACCTGCAATTATACTATCCAGAGTCGTAATGATGATATTTTCGAAAGCAAACTGGGGAGAACAAAGCGGGTAGCCGACCCCGGCCAGAATTATGCAGCGGCTTTGATATGAGCGCTGCAAAGAAGATGGGGAACAAAACAGGAAGACAACAACAGTTCGTTAAAGCACAGGTGCGTCGCCGCACCCCTCCGACACGCAGCGGACCACGTTAGGGGTGAAGCCCCGGCGACCCCGTACCTCTTTGATGAGGTTGATGAAGCGTCCCCCGAAGCGCCAGGGCTTGTGGCGGTTACACTGCAGAGAGCTGACGGTGATCTGCTGCGACTGCTGCACGGCCACGGCCACCACGTGCACGGCGTCGTACATCAGCGCCGCGTCTGTCTGCAGACACAGGAGGTGGGGGGGGGGGGGGGTATCAGTGGAGGCCTTCATAACACCTGCCGATACTTACGACCTTTCGGGGGAGCGTAAGGAACGACGTCACGTCTCTGGTGTCTTGTTTTATTCGTTGGTCGGCAGACGAGGACATAAATTAGGAGAGGAGGCAGCAGTAAATGCCCCGCACAAATGGCACGGTGTCTCCGCCTGTTAGAAAAACTACCCCACCGCTGTCTGGAGCGATTTGAGAAGCTCCACCAGGGAGAGAGTCTCAGCGGAAGCCCGGCCTGTCAGCGTGAAGACTAATGCTTTCTGATGGGCGCGCCTCTCCTCCGCAGAGCGGGAGCCCAAACGGGCGCCGAGGCAGGAGGAGCAGCGTCCGACCCGGCCTAGCATGCTAAACAGGCGCGGCTCATGACATCACACGGGAGCCTCCAGAGGGACTGAGAGCTCAGACTGAACATTTTCACACTGACATGCTGAGATTCGTCTTCGTGGCTCTGACGGGCACACGCGCTACTGTGAGAGCCTCCCCGCGGTTCGCACTCCACATTTACTCAGGTCAACACGTCACAGCTCAGCTCTGATCCCATTTCCACGCTCCCTCAGTGGCTGAAACACACTGTGCTGATCTCATTTGATGAGTCCTGGGTGACCAACCTGCAGCCGAGGATGAAAAATGAGTGCGAGACCTCAGCGTATCTGGAACCCTTCGCTCCCTGGGATGCCGGAGCGGACCGGCAGGGCTCCGGTGGCACAGCGGGGGGGGGGGGGGGGGCACTGAGCTGGAGCCAATCCTGCGTTGTCTCCGTGGGTGAAATGGTGCATCCACACCAGAAAAGCATGAAACGTTTGGGAGTATCGGGGTGGGGGAGGGGACGAGACCACCTGTGCCGTTGATCCAAAGCGTATCTATGGTGACAGTTCAATTACAGATAGGAAAACTTTACGTAGAGTCAAACGGAGAAGGTTCTAGAATGGCAAATACATCTGTGCACGCTGCAACAGCTACAGCGTATCTGCAGGGCTGTGTGTGTGTGTGTGTGTGTGTGCGCGTGTGTGTGTGTGTGTGCGTGTGTGTGTCCTTTTGTTATAGTTCTAATGGCAAACACTGCTCAGGAGAAGAGTCCATCTGGCTCATCTATTTCATAAACAGCAGAGCGGTTTGACACAGTCAGCATCTAACTAGGATCCTCTCCGCTGAAGCGGAGGTTCTCGATGTTCTCTCATCCAATTACTGGATTACGCAGAACGTGCAATTGAATCGAATTCCCTCTTTTCTTCCTGACATATTTCCAAACGGCAGCTGAATCTGATCTGAAGGTTTTCCTCCCGTCCAACTTGAAAACAGTAGATTCGGCTGCCTGGGTTGAGGCGTTCAGCAGATTTGAGTTTGGAGGTCTATAAAAAAAACTATAAAATCCGCCTTTGACCTTTGTAACCTTGGCTCCTCTTTTGACCTTTGCTGCAGCAACGCTGACTTTTGCCTTTGAAAACAATCAATAGCACTTTTGGTCTTCCATTATTCATAAAGATCAAGCCAGCGTCGCCCTTTGAGCGATTATGCATTTAAACACACTCGGAAAATCTCAGAAAGTTTTCTGCTTCTGACGACGTCACGTCTAAATATAGCCCCTGTTGCTGGCAGCCCTTGCTTCCTACGGCCCTCCGAAAGAAGTGTAATATGATGGATTTGTGATTCCATATGGAGCCGTGATGGCGGGAGGGTCACTCTTCCACAGTGAACGTTCATCATTTCCTGCCAAACCTCGGGAGCCAGGCCTGGAAAAAGGGGGGAATTTGGAAATATAAGGCGTTATGAGATCCGGTCTGTGTGTAGGAATTACACACGACATCCTGTTAAACCACAGCGAAACCTCTGACATCCCATAATGAAAACTTTACAGTCTGAATCTGTAAGCACATATTTTATGTGGGCGGCATTACGCGGCAGAATGCCTTTATTGTGACATAAAGATTGATTTTACGACGCAAGGCCAGTTTACAATAGGACATTTTACCAACAATCTTCTGCGTTTGCCGCCTGTGCTGATTTATCCCACCGATTTAGCCGATATTAACTCAGAGCATCGGAAAAGAGAAGCATTCCCGGGCAGCTTTCACCTTCCAATCGTTGATGCATCAGACATTATCTGGCTCAGATGACGGATATGGAAAAGAGTTCCCTCTTTTCCATTTTTCTGATTCCTTTGTAGCAGACAGATTCCGAAAAAAAATCCTTTTGTGATGGAACAAAAAAAAAAGGAGAAGAAGAAGAAGCTGGCATCGAGTGGAAGATGAAGAGATCAAGGATGGGGAGGAGGGGGGGGGGGATGATGGGATGACGGCTCTGGCAGATTGCATTCAATTTAAAAGCAATCCAAGTGCGATCGCGATATTTATTTCAGAGCCTCGCTGTGGGTCTGTCATGGTTGTTTCAAGTGGTTTAAGTGAAACCAATCTTCGACCCTGGGGGGTGCTTACACGGCGAGGGGGCAGAGCTTCAAACGAAGTGCCCCAAATGACCCCCCCAAAAATCTCAGCTTTCAGGAGGAACAAATGAGGGTTGAAAAGAAGTTTCCTCATATGGCGCAGGTGATCTGCACACTGAGCTGCCTGTAGCTGCATGTCTGAGTGTGTGTGTGTGTGCGTGTGTGTGTGTGTGTAAATATATTCCTCTCCTCTGCATCAGTATTCAGCACCGACTCCCCACCATAACTCCATAATTCCTCTGATAATGCTGCACCCCCCCTTTTCTCTTCACCTCTTCTCAATCAGTCCTCCACCACAAATTACTCTCTCTCTCTCACACACACACACACACTCACACACACACACACACACATTGCTGGAGTGGCGATGGATGCATGGAGCTGCCGCCTGTGCACGCTGGAACTCAGCTGTTTATCCATATCATATACATCTGATTAGTCCAAATGAGATTAGCTCTGACCTGTTATTCACCAGGCATCCCTGGGCTGCAGCTGCCAGGCGCACGGCAACAACACAAGCTAACGGGCACGCGCGCCGCCGCTGCCTTTAGCATCAGAGATCCAGCATCAGCGGGAAGGGGCGGGGGGGGCGCTTGTTTTCCTGATGCCGGGGTCGCTCTACCCTCGGATCACAGGCTGAGAGGCCCGCCGGGGTTGATTTGACAGAGGAGGGAGGAAACTATTCATTCCATAGTTTACGCGGATTTGCGCCGCTCCGCCGGCGCGAGGAGGAGGTGACTCATAATGTCAGATAAATAACCGCATTTCTAATATCTGTGATTTTTCAGCAATTAAATTTCCTCTAGTTGAGTACGCAGCATTCAGTGAGAAATACAGGGGGATTAGACTTTCAATTAAATTTCCCTCGGCTTCACACTCTTGGAGATGCTGGTTTATTTATCAGCTTCATGGGCGAAGGATGCATTTTCATGAGGCGCGTGGATGCCGGTCAGAATTCCTTGTCCATTATTAATTCATGTTGAATGCAAAATACCATTTTACATTCATTTCCACAGCAACCGTTGGCAGAATTTGCTGCATAAAAAGAATCACTTAGTGGTTTTAATGGTTGACGCCTTCCACCGACTCAGCTAGATTAGGGAATAATTATATTTAGAGGTTTAGCTTAGTTTAGGTTAGCGGTTATGGGGTTGTCACGCAGCCATCCAACCCACGTGAATCCTGGCCATTAATGCTAAGCTATTGAGCTAATTGCCTTGTTCCACTTTGAGACTGGAGGCATGTGAAGGTGTCAGCACTACATTCCTCTTTAGTTTCAGGAAGTAAACATATTTCACTCCGAAGGGTCCAAATCTTTTTTTACGACATCGATAAATGTCCACATTAGTGGTTTTGGCACGGCCGCGTCGGCTGATGATGCATCCCGATTCAGTCACTTGGGAATTCTCTCTGTTCTGCCGTCCTCCCAGTTTGGGCTTTGCTTTTCTGACAGTGTTTGAGTGAAACGTGTGAAACGCTCAGATTTGCCCAGATGGCGGGGAGAGAGGGGGGGGGGGGGGCTGCCATGTTGGCAGTTTAATCCCCTTCTCGCATTGAATTTCCACACGCCGAGGCGACGGAGCAGTTACAGCCTTTTCCTTTTCCTTTTAGAAGCTAAACTCTCCGCTCCTGATGAGGACCATTGGGTCACACAGGCATTGAGGAAGCGGGATTTATGCGAAGGCACATTCATAGTTTCCTTTTTGGTCTCGGCTTAAAACCACTTTAAATGGTGATAATGAATAACGGGTCCTGTGGGAAATGTGATCCGCTGAAATAAGCTGTCTGTCAGGTACAGTATAAATACTCAGCAAGATACTAAAATACCATCCCAACCTGGACAAGTTGAAGAGCAGCTCCGCATACTTTGCTAAGTCTGAACGATATTTAGTGTTTCGCAGTGCCAAACAAAGCTGATCGCCGCCCAAATGGCGGATAACAACGAGCGTGTTTGACTAAATTAGCATATAAACAGTGTCGGGCCACGATCGCCGGCACAGCTGCAGGGACGACGGCACTGTGAGCACAGTGTCAGTGGTAGTTCAGCATGTACGCACGTTCTGATTTCATCTCTCGGAAGCGCGGCCGTGCTTAATGGAGCTTTTCTTTGTGATTAGCGCTCACATTATAATTCACAGCAGTAGATTAAGTTTCCCTCAAATCCCCAGATGAGCAAAAGTCCTTCTCTGAGCCTCATAAATAAGCATATAAAGTCGGGACCCAACATTTGTTGTTCTCATCTAACCCAAAGTGGCACGTCGCCCTTTTGAAATTTCATTTTTAATATACATGTATATTTGGTATTAAAATCTTTAAAAAGAGGTTGGGAACGCTGCGAGTCCCACCAGATCCTTGGAGAGTGCACCATTGGCAGCACTACACACTCGAGTCCACCCTAATTAGCACCACGCAGCCAATCTGATTAAGTAGCCACTTAGCAAGATGGTATTCCCTCATATAGAATCATTAGCTTTGGCCAGCTTTAAATGGGTAGGGGGACGTTTTTCCTCTTACTGGAAAAGTCACCTGAGACTATATGCTTAAAAATGCACATCTTGTTCATACATGCTCCTCTGTGTCCACATGTGAGTGCAGCTCCCAAAGGACGATAACGCGCTGATCTCAAGGCTGAACAATATCCCTGAACACCAGGGCGGCCATGATAGAAACAGCCTTCTCCTGCCTCCAGGGCGGGATTGAATGAGCACGATCTGCTGAGGGTTGTGGTCCTTGATTGCGCGCTGATCTTTATTGTCCCATATAACATCCAAACCCACGCCTACTTGCCATGCTGGAATGTCTGCCGTGTGCCTGTGGGCACGCATTTGTATGTTAAGAACTGCTTTCATCGGTGCTTCTGTTTGTGATGTCCTGGGCTCCATTTTGCTCTTTCTGACTTCCGAAGGCAACAAATTGAGCTGGACATTAAAGGGAAATTTGCTGGGAGTGAAATCAGGGGGGAAGAAGAAGATGCTTTTTTCTTTCCCATACTCAACTTCCATATCTCTCTCTTCCACAGCCTGTTTGCATTCACAAAAGGCTTCTATAGAGCACAGGAGCATTGGCGCTAATAATGTTGAAGTGGTGCCAGGCCCAGCTGGTGGTGCCCTGCACAGGGCATCGAGTGTCTGCTCTCCACAGTCGCCGTCTTTAAAAGGCTCTCTCTCCTCTGCCAACTGGGATCAGAGCGAGAGGGATCAGTGTTTAATGGTTGCAGCCAACCTGCGAACCTCTCTGGAGCTGGTTCTGTTAGCTTCCACCCTGAAGGCATCATCAAAATACAAAAATGCTTGATATGTGTGTGTGGATGTGCGCGTGCGTGCAGGTGTGTGTTGAAGGCCTTGATGTCAGGATTGTACATCCCAGAGTGACAAATATCTTTATTGGTATATTAATGACGGCTTCCCGATTAGCATAATTGTAATAGTCGTGCGCTATATTAGCGTTTGTGCTGATGAGATCCATCACACGGCCGCGGCTTGAATCCGCAACACAAAATTCCCGTGTTGACTTTTAATTTCACCTAATGAAGCTGCGAGGTGAGCGCTGAAATCACATTAGGACCAACCAATCCCCAGATTTATAAGCTAATTTCCAGTAAAGCCAATTTCCCTGTCCTGCAGCCAATATCACTAGGACTGGCAACCACCAAATTTGGCTAAACGCGACTGCACACACACACACACACACACACACACACACACACACGCACACACAAACCTCAGTGGGTGAGATTCATTAGTCAGAATTCTCTCCTGACCGGCGGCCATGTTCTACCCAACAACACGTTCACCACAGAGCCCCCCCCACCCGGCCAAGCCCCGCCCCTTTCGTAGGGAAGTAACAGGCAAGGCCTAATTTATGGCACATTTATGGCCTTTGCATGACGGAATTCTTAGCCGATGCAGAAATACTTGGACATTTTTAAATATTGCAACAGCAAAAAGCCGGTTGTGGCCTTGATAAGACGGTCGGAAAGCTCACGCTGGATGAGGGTTTTAAATGTGTGAGCACTAATGGGTCCAGATTGCAAATGCTGGCATCATTTCACACTAGGTTTGATTTATTGTCGCATTCATTTGCTGTTAAACTAGCAGCAATAAAAAAGAATTTTACCCCGGAAAACTTTTCATTTTTTCCCCTGCTTAGTTCATCAAGCTTACTTGTTCCATTAGCTTCTGTTTAAGCTACAGCGTGTGCAGTGATGTGCTGTTTGATGGGGTAAGAAAGGGCAGGTTAGCATCCAGATGGATGTTGTGTTGTTCCTCTCCCATAAATGTCATCAGAGATTCTTTACAGGATCCTGGGAGTGTTAGCTGGCTCTGCTACACATTCAAAGCTACGTCCTTAGCTACGTCTAAGTGTCTCTATGTGTCGTGTCTCCGCTGGCGTCGTCTTGTGTTCCGCTAATGTGCTTTTGCGCTGCCCCGTCATGCCACGTGCGTTACCCAAACAACAGCACTCTATTAACGAAGAATCATTATTATGAGCCATTACACCGCAATTTCCAACAGCGCTGATGACGCTGGAGAACATCCAGCCCTCCTCTGGGGTAATTAGAGCTCGCTAAAATAAAGACGGAGAAGAAAATGGTGCAAATGAAGAAGATATCTGCCCCTAAAGCCTCATTTCATTCCCCTCAATTAAAAATATGTCCGTCTGTCTGTCTGTCTGTCTGTCTGTCTGTCTGTCTGTCTGTCTGTCTGTCTGTCTGCTGGGCTAATTAGCAGCAGCTCTGGGTTGCTCCATGCTGTGGATGCTTCTGACAAACATAATCAGAGAGCCAGGCTGCCCGTGTGTGTGTGTATGTGTGTGTGTGTGTGTGTGTGTGTGTGTGTCTGTTCGTGTGTGTGTGTGTGTCTGCCAGGCTGCCTCCTCACCGAGGAGGAGCTTCTCATTATGCATCGGCAACACTCGGCCTCACCCAAGGCGCCGAGTGTCACTGTGATTATACACTACACCCGCATTAATGCGAGCCTAGTGGCACGGCAGAACATCGCGCACACCCAAACGCACGTTTGACTGTCCGATCTGCTCTCTCTCAGCCCCCCCCCCATCACGCTTCCACTTCCCCTCCTCCTCTTCCTGTCTCAGTCAATCAATCCTTTATGAAATCACAAGGTGACACGGGCGCCGTTGCCGTGGTAACTATTGCTAAACAACCGCTGCCTGGCCACCGCGCACCAAACGATCTCGGAGCCCAGCGAGAAGTCCCCCCCCCCCCCCAAGAATTAAAATAAGGCCTGAAAAGGGTCAGCCATCCCTCACTCAAATCTAACGGTGCCCGGCGAGGTGGCTCCGGTGCGTCTCCTCGGCCCAGAGTGCTGGAGCGTAAATGTCAGGACAAATCTATTAATAAATTCAACACATTTGAGATGCGGAGAGCATGATCGCGTCCTGCACATTTATAATGCATGTTGAGGCTCACCGGCAGCAACTTTAAACCGCCGATGTAGCCAAGTCTGGACATCGACGCTTCCGTTCCTTCCCACAGTTCAAGGGTGGAACTCGATAAAACCAGGCGTGGAGGCCGGGCTCATAAATAGAGCCTCCTAATGAAGCACCCTGTCCGGCTCGATAGAGCCTCCGGACATATTATTTGTTATTTAATGGTGGTTCTAAGCCAGGGCGATCTGTCTGTATGGACTATAGGCTCTGACACGACATCATTCTTCATGTCCACATCCTCAGTAATATGGAGGAAATCAAAAGTCGGGCAACTTGACCTTTTTTGTAGCCGTATTCATCCTTTGCTGCACTGCTCCGGGGGAAATATGCATAAACACAGTGTTGTTGAATGGAACAAGCTGTGGTGCTTCTATATTTACTGCGGTTTCTGTTGCTGGGTAACTTTAGAGGCACATTTGCATGGATATATGCAGGGAAGGAAGGATTCGGATACCCACCACCGGGTCTGCGCTTTCGTTTTTCATCACAAGTGAATGCAGATGGAGGCGGCTGCAGGTATAGCGTCTGGGCACGCACCATGTCTAATTCAGAAGGTCCGTCCTTGAGTCTCTCTGGTGTCGTTATGAGGATTTCTGACACCGGGTTGTGAATGCAGGCAGAAAAAGAGCGAGAGACAGAGAGAGAGAGAGAGAGAGAGAAGCCTGGCTGAAAAACATCGCCTGCTAGCAACGTGTTGCGATGCGGGCAGGATGAACCAGACTTCCGGCACCAACCCAGAGAGGGACCTTGAATGTCTGTGACAAGCTTGTTCTGCCTTTCACTTTCAAATCACCTTATCCCAGGCTTTTTGGAAAGCGTCCGGAAAAAAAATAGAGGACATCATTTCCATCCAATTTGTTCGCTCTCTCTGCGAGGAGAGGACTGACAGACTGTCATATTTTGGCGGCGCTCCCAGAGGAGAGCTGCGAGGCTTGGGGCGGGGGGGGGGGGGGGGGGGCAATAAACGGCCATTACCATTCACACCAGATCATTACTGGCCGTTTAAATCCCAGCAGAACTAACCAAAAGTCTTCGCTAGAGAGGACATTACTGAACTCTGGATGGACATGAGACGACCAGCGTTAGCAGCAATGGCACTAAAGCGCAATCGTTCCTACCGTCATGAAGCCGTCCAACAGGCCCGAGTCGGGTTTGGGCGGCGCCTGCAGCCGTTCCATCGACCACTTCTCGATGATGGATGACACCTGAGAGTTTTCTGTGTTGAGGATGCGGAATCCCGTCATGTTGACGCCGCTGTAGCGGTACGGTTCCATGTCGAGGGCGAAGAGGTCCTGCACAGTAAAAGATCAAAGGGTTTATGATCCCACGCGTGTCAATGATCATCAATCAGACAATTCAATGGGAAGGTGGAGTCACTTTAATGGCGGTTTAAAACAAAAATCAAAGTATTCCAGAGCTTGTTTTTTCATTATGACTATTAGTTTTCATCTCAACCTGAGGCCAAGATCAAAGCAGAGGCTCTCAAGGTTACGGGCAGGTTTCTGGTGGACCGCCATCTATCATGTGGAAGTGAAAGGACAACCCAATTGTCCTGCGCACAGCACTTCTGGCGCCTCACCAGGCCGGCGTGTCTGGGAGGCGACAGCACGGTCGACACTGCAGCAGCAGCAGGTGACGGAGGCGGAATGGGGGACGCCACGGTCAATGTTCGCCGTCCTGCTCGGAGAGCGGCGCGGATGGCTTCGGACCAACGTACAGCGAGCTCCGGCCAGCGGAGCCGTGTCCAGCCTGCCAAACACCGGCTGATGTTAAAGCAGGCATGTCTCCACGCCGACAAGAAGCAGGCTTAGTAATTACCGTTCCCAGCACCAGCTGCTGCCGCTCACTCCCCAGAAGTGTCTTCCAAAGGTCGGCTTTCGCCAACCTCGCCCTCTGTTCTATCCCTGAACTTACCTTTGGTTGTTCCATAACGGACCAAAGAGCCGCAAGTCTCATTAACTCGGGGCTGTTTCCGAAGCTCTGGGGGCCCTCATTTTCTGCACTCACCATTAGATGTGCTTCCGTCATCGGGAGTGCAGCTAGCAGTTAGCGGGAAACATCAAAGCACTTTTGAGAAGTTCAAATGCTGAGGGAGTCAGAAGGGGAGAAAAAAAAATTCTCCAACCGCTTTTGTTTTCCTGGCACACGGAGAGACGTGAACAGCGAGGTGGTGAGAAACGGTCGGCGTGCGAGAGGAAATAAGCTGCAACACCTTCCATAACTCACTACGTTATCACTCAGAGGGTATTTTTAGCCAACGAAGCGCTCCATCAGGTTGAGGGATGTTTCATTTTATCCCATGAAAAAAAAAAAAGCCGCTGGAGTCATTAAAGCAGGTTTTTTTTGCGCCACTGCTGATCAAAAAGTGATCAAAATGGAAAACCATTCCAACTCGGAACACCAGCGGATGATCCTCCTGTGGTATCTCCGCTCCATTAACATAAAACGAGGGTCCATATACTCACCAGGGTCGTGAATATGTAGTGGTAGTACTCCGTCATCATACCCATGGACAGGGCCTGTGGGGAGGAGAGAGCTGTAAGTAAAGCACCAAGCTCTAGAGCTCCACAATAAAAGCTGTGTTTGTTCCAGTCAGCCTTTCAGTCACTCGTGCGTCTGTCAGCACAAATAACGCTTGACATTAAAATAACCCCTTTGGGGTTATGAAACAAAAAAAGAAAGAACAAAAGCAATAATATAATCTTCCTCCCGGCAGAACAAGCCAACAGCGAAGGATGTTCATTTGAAAAAAAGGTTTAAAGTCGACCAGCTCCTTTTCCTAATACAGATCCAAAACCACCCTGAGTATTTTTTTTTAATAAAGACTTTTAATTAGCTGTTTTCACACGACATGTGTTGTTTGTGCTAATGTGATTTTGTTTGTTTCACACCTCCCTCTCAATGTGAGGAGGAAATAATCGAGCTCTTGTTGGAGAGAAACAAAAATAAAAGCAGATAGATTTCAGGAATTGACAGACCCGGAAGGAAGATCTGACAATTCAGGTTTCAGCTGGCTCTTTGTGCCTCTAAGACGACTTCACTTCTTCTTCTTCACTTCTGACAGGCCAAATAAGAAACTCGCCCACTTCTGCTAAATAACGCGCCGCTGTGAAATGAATTTAACGCGCCTGTGAGCAGAGTTAGGAATCCTAATTTAAACGCTTTATTGTTCAATAGAGAGCATCCGATACGATGGGTCAGACGAAGAGCTCATATTCCACGACCAGATTAGAGGCGGATGGAGCAGGTAGCGGAATCGTTTTCATTACTGGTGGAACGCAGCACACGTGAACTCGTTATTTTAGACAAATTGATGAACTGGGTTGTTGAGGGCTTGGGTCCGTCTTCCTACATGTGGAAATTAGGAAGGTCGGGGAAAAAAAACGAGAAATTAGAGATAATAAAGGAAGCACACAAACGGACCGAGCAAGGGCAAAGATCAAAGCAGGACGTCATCGTGATCAAAGCATAACAGTCTAAAAGGTCGGAATATCAGGCAGAACCAGAGGATGAGAGGTCACATGACAAGGAAGGAGTCGCTCTGACCCCGCTGTGGACGTGTGTTGTGTTGCGTTCACGGACTAACTGCCCTGTCCGAGATCACCGTTACCCGCTGGTGTGTTCTTGCTAATTGAGGCCAGTGGAACCATCACGTTCTACAGTTGCATCACATCACAGGAATCTGTCTGATTAAATCAGGACTTCAAAAGAAGAGGCCTGAACGCTGTTTTCAGATTTACTGTAATGTTAGCATGCAGCACGCGAAGCGGCGCCTCAAACCTCATCATCTGACTGTTGGACTGCATCGGATTGTAGCGAACGGGGGTCGTGCACCCGCGCAGGTTTAGGTTGGATTCCAATAAAGAATCCCGGCTCATACCTGCTTGAGGATCCAGGCAGCCATCTCATGTCCACAATCAAAGATGACATGGAACTCCTTTGCCTTCTTCATCTCCTTCAGAAGTGGCTTGGCATCCTTGGTCTCTGTGGGTAGCTGGCGGATCTTCAAACGAATGTTGTATCGTGACGGAGCCTTGATCAGCTCCTGCAGTCGAATGAGACCTGCAGACAAAGAGGAAGAGGACACGGAAGAGGAATTGTGAGGACGGAGCTGCATTAAATGTTTGATCCGCTGCCATTTTAAGATACATCTCACCACAAAAACCTCCGGGATTCAGTTTTTCTCTGCAAAAAAGCCCCCCCCCCCCCAACAAAATAAGACTCTTGCTTCCCTTCCTAATCCAGTCTATTGATTCGCCCACGCTCCTTTGGCAGGCAAACGGACTACAGACCCATCAGGAGAATTTAACACCAAACAGCACGTTGCGCTTTCATAGCAGAAGCACAAAATAGAAAGAATTTCGATCTGCATCCGCCTACAGAAAATTCCGACCCTGCAGAAGCCTCCTGAATGTCGAGCCACTCTCGTCTTGTGCGATACGGCACAACAGGTTCAATTCCGGCCTGATGGAAAGTCACAGTCAATCCCCTCGCTCCCGTCTCTCACGTGCGGGTCTGATGTGCGCTGATGAGGGAGCCCGTGTTTGCTCGGCTCGCACTTGCCCCCGAAGACCGCCGCTGCCACATATTGAGCTCCAATCTTCACCTTTCATTTCTCGACCTCACGCTCAGGTGGAAAGCTCTCTGGGAGACGCTGTGATGAGATTACAATGAGCTTCTGCCTCGGAAAAGAACTTCAGAATGCAGGGATGAAAGGGGCCGGATTGATGGGAGAGATGATTACTTGCCACTGTTATAAAAATGGATAGAACAGCGCGGACGGTTTGAAAGGGAACTGGAGAAAGATGGAATTCTTTTTTGTGTGGGGCTACTTTCTCGGATCTTTTTTTAAAATTTGGAAATGAAGTGCTGGGTGAGCAGTCTGATGGTCTGCCCGTGAGTGGGGCCGGGTCTCCCTCAAGCCTATTGAAAGATGGGGGTCCAGTACCTCCTAGAGCGTTCCTCGGGGTAATCCCGATAGATCCCTGCTCTGGTGCACGTCTGCGCCACCCCCTGTTTTGTTCAGACTGACACTTGGGGAGGTGTTAGACTAAAAAAAAATACAAAATAAAAAAAGAACCTGTCAAGGGAGCTCAATGTTTGTGAATCACTGTCAGTTTGGACATTTGTGGGTTGTGGCTAATGCCTCCGGACTCCCCCTCTGGATCTTCTAAAGGCTGTGTGTGAATATTTTATCTCCTCCGATAGTTTTTCCTGCCAGCCGTCAGATAGACTCCAATCAGCAGCGCCGGGCCCTGGAGCATGAAGCCGTGTGATTACAGCCTGGGACCAGGTGGAAGTAGCGGAGGGAAGCAACACGGCTTATGCAGCTGTCACTTCTCGGGGAGTCAGGTGGGCCACGGCGAAGAGAGAGAGGTGCAAACGGCCGTGGCTGACAGGGACTGGAGCGAGAGGTCACCTTTTGGCATCGCACCGGGGTGGCGGACGGAGAGCGAGGGTGTGAACAGACCGAGCTCAGAGGCAGGAAGTGACACGAGGTCAAGGGGATGAGTTGGAATAATGCAGCGAGAGGGACGAGACAAACGCCGCTGTGGCGCCGCCAAGGTGGCGGCAGCGATTCTGAAAGCGGCAGTGATGTAGCAGAAAATCCAATTCTTGTTCGGAAATTCACCCGGAATATCAAACGCTGACCTTGCCAGAGGAAATTTTAAATTTACAATCAGATCATCCGGAAATATAATGGCCCGCTCCACGACTTCAAAACGTCAAAGAGATGGGGAACGGACGCATTTGCCCCTCGCCCACAGAGCCTGAGAACCTCTTTGTTGTATTAACAGACTGAGGTCGGGTTACTCTGGGTTATGAGGCTCTGGGTTCTGTTGCCCTGCTGCTCACTCTTCTGGAAGCCTGACAGCACCTGCCGGACTCAGGCGGAACGGTGAGCAATTGATTTTTTAATTAACATGATCGGTAACAAAGGCCCCCGGTGCACTCTGTATTCGACCTGGATCCTCTTACTCGCCCTGACTTTTGAGGCGCGGAGGCTTTAACGTGCGTGCCAAACAGGAACGGCGCCAGACGAGGAAGACAGACACCCACTGTACCTGTACCTGTGCTGTCGTCATACACCACAGTGACCGTTCTCCACTTGAAGAAGTGCACCAGGTCCAAGATGGCTCTGCTGAGGGAGGAGAAGTCGGGGTAGAGGCTGACGTAGTACGAGTCCCTGTTGTCGGACACCTGGTGTTTCCACTTGGTCTGGATGTGGGGAACCCCCAGAGCATTGCAGATGGACTGGACCGCGTTGGCCGACGAGCTGTGCGAGGGGCCAAAAATGGCTGCGACCCCAAGGGAGAGCTGATCGCACGCTGTGAGGATGGAAATGTGAGAATAACCACGTCAGTTTAATCTTGCTGTTGGCTTTTAATGCCAGGTTCTATGTTGTTTTGTGGAAGGGTGGCCAGTACAGACATTGACTGACAGTCTGCATTATTAAATTATTAAAGTTTTTCTGTCAGGCAGAGAAACTGTGAGAAACTGAGCCCAGTTTTAGGCCAAAAGAAGATCCTGTTTATAAAAGTTGGCGGCTCCCCTTTTAAGTTAAAAGTGGCGGCTAACTGGCTAACTGGCTCATGTGACCGACTCATGTAACTTTTGCTTCATTTCCTTTTTGCATTTGTGGTGCAGCTGAAGCAACTGAAACTGGGTCAATCACAGCAGTTACACACATAATTCCATCAATAAATTGCTTCCTGTTTACAAGATCAGAGCGATCACTGGGGGTGGGGGGGGCCTCCAGGAAGCACCGGTAGCTTGTCTACAAGAGCCACGACACTTAAAGGTCACACATGCTTCACATATGGCTGCAAAAGCCACTTCCCGATTTTCTGAATCCAGTTAAGCCATTTAATTTGATAACTGGTCCCCAAAACTGGGTCCTGCGTTAAGTAGCAGCCTGCATATGCAGCAGGTTGAAAGGTAACTAGTTTAACTCCCTCCAGACAGAAATGCCACATTTATATATAACTGATTTTGCATTCTGAAGAAACAAAAGAAGCTAAAAACTTCATGAGCTGTAAACAGCCTTGAAAGGACCATTTAATGGAGAAGCCGAAATGTTCCAGCACCTCCCGACTCACCTTTCCTGGAGGCCTCGAAGCTGTCGAAGATGTTTATTCTCTGGATGTCGTAGGTCAGCGTAGTGTTGGGCAGCAAGGTGCGGTTCCTATTGATTGTGTTCAAGGCAAATTTAAAGGCTAGCTCCTCTGCTCCCGAGGGGCCGCTCTCGATGGACTCGAATATTCCTCCTAAAGACAGAAGGAAACAATAAGAAGAGCTTCAAACGTGCCGTAACAGCTTCTGTGGCAGCAGCAGAAAGTGTAACAGGGCTGAAAATCGAGTAAATAATTGATGAGCTGCAGGCAATTACATCCAGATCAGTGCGGCTGTTCTTAACACTTTAACACATTTTATTGATGGTGCCGTGTTCACGATGCGGAGTTCAGTCAGAGAGCGACAGGAAACTGATCTTCGGTGTAAATGTGGAGAAACTCCGCGGAAGTCGCTGGTGTAATTACAGGCAATTAGTTACGCAGGGGGGTGAGTTCAAGGGTGGGTGCCCTGCTTTAACACCTTCACTCAGCCTCGACAGAAGGTTCATTCTTCCCTTTTCCCACTGTTGATTTAAGCCAGGAAGAGGGGGGAAGGGGGGGGGGGGGGGTGTCAGAGGACTCCAGAAATGCCTCAAATGGTGCGGAAAGAAGAAAGGTGGTAAAACATCCTGAAAGCTAAAATAAGTTGGATGAATTTTAGTCCCACGGTCAGTCCCTTCGCCCTGAACCCCCCCCTTCTCCCTCCCCCCTTCTCCCCCTTCCTAACTGCTCATCATTGGTCAGTTCCAAATAAATTGACTAAAACTGTGTTTCATCCTTGTCACGGGCTCAGCTCGATTGTTCTGCTCCTTCCCGGAACGTTTACGGAACGTATTAACCTGCAGCCCAGTGAACCGGGACGTGCTCAATGTCAGTGGGCCCGGTAAAAGACATCCATCATTAGAATGAGGTCGCATGATGCCGTATGCACGTCCAAGTGTTTCATAAAAAGGATTTCTGGTGGTGGCGGGGAGGGGGGGGGGAGCCCCCTGTGACTTAAACTGCAAACATAATCGACAAAAAAGCCTGCGCACCTCTGAGAACATGAACGATGAAAGAGCTTTAAAGGAGTCAGACTTGAAAGTAAATGGATTAGGGTGGTGTGTGCATGCGTGTGTGTGTGTGTGTGTGTGTGTGGGGGGGGGTGTTAAACAGGAGCTGTGAAAGCAGGCCTGAGATAACACCGGGTTGTGTAGTCAATCCATAGCTTCCGTTCTCTCTGAGGACGGCGAGCCTGTCTGA